>NC_050573.1:18620697-18844083 GCF_011100635.1 Trichosurus vulpecula
TTCCTTCCTTCCTTCCTTCCTTCCTTCCTTCCTTCCTTTCTTTCTTTCTTTTCTTTTTGGAATGTAAATAAAGCAAAATTTTGTTTTGCCTGTCTATATGTAATGGGTTTTATTTTTTCTTGCCTTCTCAATGAGGGTAGAGATTTCAAACTGAAAATGAAATAGAATTTTAATAATAGATTGATAAATAAATGAATGAGTGAATTAACTATTTTTTAAAAAGGAAGTACCCAGAATTTGTTGTTGTTGTCGAGTCGTGTCTCTATGACTCTATTTGGGATTTTCTTGGCAAAGATACTAGAATGGTTTGCCATTTCCTTCTCCAATTTATTTTACAGATGGGGAAATTGAGGCAAACAGGGTAAAGTGACTTGCTCAGGGTGATACTTTTTACTATTCAATATCGTAATAAAATACCTAAGCTAGAAAGTGTCTGAAGCCAGATTTGAACTCAAGAAGAGTCTTCCTCATTCTAAGCTCAGTGCTCTATCCACTGTACCACATAGAATATCAGAGTGGAAAGGGCCCTTAAAATATGCACATAGATTGTTACACCTGGAAAGGACCTCAAGAATCATCTTGTCCCCTCCTCAGTATTTGATGTGAATAAAGCATCTCTTCCTCCATTGGCTTCTTTGATGCTAAACAATTATTGTGACTCTCCTCCTATCTCTGCCCAATCCTCCATCTCCTTCGCTCTAGGTATAATTGTTCCTCAAGGTTCTATCCTTTGCCCTTTTCCCTCTACACTTTACTTTTTAACAGGCCCAAGGCTTAATGATCATTCTTGCCAATGACCCCCAGAGCTATCTGACTCTCATCCTCATTTTTCTTTCTGAACCCCAGAGTTGTATCTCTCACTACCTCCTGGATGTGTCCACCTTAATGCCCATATAAAATATCAGTATCCCTCAAAATGAACTCCTCCACCTACCTTTCCTCTTCCCTCCAAAGCCTCCTCCTCCCTACTTCCCTATAGTTTGTATTGCCATCCTCCGAGTCACCTGGTTTCTTATCTTGGTGCCCTTTCTCCCTCACCTGATATCCAATCTGTTACCAAGTCCTATCTCTTTCATCTTTGCTGCGTCTTTTAAATATGCTTCTTCCTATCCATCTATATAGACCCCACCTCAGTCCCAACCTCCATTTCTTCTTGTCTAGATTAACATAATAGTATCATCAATGGTCTTCATGCCTCCTCTCTCTCCGTCATTTCATGATAATGTGTGAGGGATCCCTCTAGCCCACCCCAATGTTAAATCTTCTGTAAATCATATTGCAGCAAGACCTCAGTTTGAATCCAAGTTCCCGTACTCATTGGTTGTGCGATCCTGGACAAGCCACTTCATGTGTCTGAAGCTCAATATCTTCCCCCATAAAATGGCAACTCTGATCCTTCTACTCCATGCGTCACTGGTTGTTTTGGGAAAAATGCTTTGGAAATATGAATGTGCTTGGAAAACGAAAGTGCTTCAAGAAGAGGGCCAGTTTCCCATTGGTCTGTGTGGCTGGCCCCAACTCCTACTATTGTGTTTGGCTCATTGTAGGGACTCAATAAATGTGTATTAATCGATTGATTAATTGCTATAAAAATGTGAGTTGTTGCTATTACTGTCCAAGGTGATAATGGCTGCAAAGTATAATATAATTAACAAAGTTAAGTGGGTATGACTTTACTTGGGCAGCTAGGTGGTGCAATAGATCAAGCACCAGGGCTGGAGTCAGGAAGACCTGAGTTCAAATCTAGCCTCAGACACCTATGAGCTGTGTGACCCTAGGCAACTCACTTGTCCCTGTCTACCTCAGTTTCCTCATCTGTAAAATGCACCAGAGAAGGAAATGGCAAACCACTCCAATATCTTTGCCAAGAAAACCCCAAAATGGGGTCATGAGGAGTCAGATACAACTGAAAATAACTGAACAACAAATGAGTTTACTGCATGTGTAAACCAGATATTCCATTACACAATAGAATTAGGAATAATTCATTTCAGAAAAAGATTTAGGGTCAATGACAGCAAGAATTTGTATTGAGTTGCCCTTTATCCATCATTTATTCAGTCATCCATTCCAAATATTCATTCATTCATCTACTATCTTTTCCCTTAATTTCTTCATCCGTTCATTTCTTTGTTCCAGTGACTATTTATGATGACATGAACATCGCTGTGGCAAGCCATAGGACAATACAATCGATTGAATGTGACCTCCTTGCTCATAGGGATTTTTTTTTTCATTGTATCTGAGTTTCCAGTTCCTGACACATAGTAGTTGCTTAATAAGTGTTTGTCGATTGATTAATTGATTTCAAGCTGGAAGGACATTAGAGGTCATCGAATACAACTCCCAATTTTACAGAAGAGCAAACAGGCCCAGAGAAATGAAATGACTTCCCAAGGTCGTTTACCTTAGAAGATGCTAGATACAGAGCTGAAAGAGACTGTAAAGGCTAACTAGTCCAGTCCTCTTCCATTTGACACTAGAGAATTGAAATTACTTCACCAAGGTCATAGAATGATGCGGATAACCAGCATTTATAAAGTACATCAGGATTTGCAAAGTGATTTACAAATGTATCTCAGTTTACCTTCTTGACAATCTTCGGAAGTAGGCAATATTGTTACTCCCCATTTTACAGATGAAGAAACTGAAGCTGAGGAAGATTAAGTGACTCTCCCCAAGTCACATGGCCTTTCAGCAGGATTTTAACTTAATCCTCCTAACTCCAAGTCCAGGGCTCTATCCACTGTGCCACCCAGCTGTCTGATCTGACCTGATATAATATGATATGGTATGGCATGATATGGTATGTTATATGACATGACGTGGCATGACATGACATAATATGATACGATACGCCACACCACGATACGATATGATACAATACGATATGATATGGTAGGCAGCTAAGTGGAGCAGTAGATAGAGTGACAGAGCTAGGAGTCAGGAAGACACCTTCCTGAATTCAAATCTGGCCTTCCTTAATAGCTGTGAGACCCTGGGTGAGTCACTTCATCCTGTTTGCCTCAGTTTCCTCGTCTGTAAGATGAGCTGGAGAAGGAAACTACAAACTCCAATATCTTTGCCAAGAAAAATCCCAGAAGGATCATGAAGAGTTAGACACAGCTGAAAACCAACTCAACAACAACAAATGAGATGACATGATGACGTGATGCAATATGATATATAGAGATGGAAAGGAACTTAGAGAGGTTTTATCCAACCTGATCCCTTCCACTTCGTAGAGAAGGAAACTGGAGCTCAAAATCTGGTGGTTAAATTACCTGTCCAATGTCACACAGGTGGGATTTGAATCCAGGCCTTCTGCCTCCATACTAACACTATTTCTGCTGTACTAAGATGCTTGCTCTTAAATTGTGGCCCCCAGAAGCTGGCCATCTTGGTCTGTTTCCAAACTGGACAATGAAACCAGGGGAGCCCAGAGATCCAGACCCCATTTAGCCCGGCATCCAGCTGATGACTTGTCAAGGCCCTGGAAAGGTTCCTTTCTCTTCATTTAATTGGATTTGATGGCAGAGGGGATGGGGCTTTTTCCTCTTAATCTCTCTGCAGCCATCTTTCTTTTGCACCAGGCAGCTTCCTCCTTGTGGCTGATCTCTCTGTGCTTATCATCCATCCATCATTATTGTAGGTCAGGTCTCAAGTAACATCCATCTCTTCACGATTCTTTGCTTCTCATCCACAGCCCATTCCGTGCAGCGGGGCTCATTTCCTCAGGAGGCCAGGGCAGAGGAGGGGATTGGGATACAGGGAGCTCCTTGGGGCATAGCATCTGAAAGTGCTCCTGAAGCCATCACCTTCTCTGACATGAGCCAGTATGGATCATTAAAGGGGCCAGACTTGAGAGGGACAAGGCGGAATATGCAAAGAAGAGAGTGGCATTTGCTGGAGCTGATTTGTACCGACTACCAAAAGGCAGTTGTTAAAATTCTCAGTGTCAGCACTTAAATCTCAGAAAATTGCCAAATGGTACAAATCAGGGCTCGGTTTGGTGTTTTATTGATTGCCTATACTTAAGAAAATGATGAGAAAACATAAATAATACAGATTAAACTTAAGCATGCCTGGTATGTATGTATGTATATATATATATATATATGTATGTATGCATACACACATTTTTAAAGAGAGCTGATTGTTAAATATGTACCAACATGCTACTAGAAGAGAGGAACTAAGGCACTAGGGGGTGGGATGGCTATGCAATCCCATCCCTTTTTGTTGTTATTCAATCCTTTTGGTCATTGTCTGACTCTCCATGACCCCATTTGGGGTTTTCTTGGCAAAGATGCTAGAGTGGTTTGCCATTTCCTTCTCCAGATCATTTTATACATGAGGAAATTGAGGCTAACAAGGTTAAGTGACTTGACCAGGGTCACACAGTTAGGAAGTATCTGAGGCCGGATTTGAATTCATGAAGTCTTCCAGATCTGGCACTCTAGCCACTGTGCCATCTAGCTACCTGGAGGAGTATTTTAACACCTCTTCAAAAGATCACCAAGCACTATTGAAGCAGCTACTGTGTATCAGGAATACAAAGACAGAAGTGAAACAGTTCCTGCCTTCAAGAAAGACATTCTATCAGAAAAGATTACACATACTTCCACGGGAATATACAAATCCCATACAAGATAACCTTGGGAGGAGGTGGGAGACACCAGCTTGTTACAGATAAGGGAAGTCTTTGAGCAAGGAAGTCATGGAATCAGTTGAGGTAGGAAGACAACTTAGGTAAACAAACCCATTAAAGTATGCAGCTCGCTTGATAAATACCCCCTCATGTGGCCATCACAGCAACCCTGTGAGGAGATTACTTTGGCTATTTTAACCTCATTTTACAGACAAGCAATCTGAGACCCAGATGAGTTAACTGACTTGCCTGTCGTGATACCATAAGCACCCGAAGTGATCTACATAATCCAAGGCCTTTCCTGACTCCAGGTCAGCACCTGATACACTCCATGCCTCCTCACAAGAGGCAGAAAAATACAGAAAGAGGTTCTTAACCTTTTTGTGTCATGGACCCCTTTGGTGACCTGGTGAAGCCTATGGTTGGATGCCTTCTTAGAATGTTCAAATGAATAAAATGAAATACATAGGATCACAAATAAAATAAAAATATATCAAAACATAACTATTAAAATAAAACAATTTCATAAACTCCAGGTGGAGAACCCTTGAACCAATGGAGGACAAGGGAAGGGATGGGAATAACCATTTATAAAGCACCTACTACGTACCAAGCAGCATGCTAAGCACTTTTTACAAATATGTCGTTCAATCCTCATAGCATCTCTGTGAGGTAATGTGCTATTGTCATCTCAATTTTACAGTTGATGAAATTGAGGCACGTAAAGTAACTTGTCTAGAATCAAAAAGCTCGCAAAAGCCTAAGGATAGATCTGAACTCAGTTCTTCCTAATTCCAGGCCCGGGACTAGTAGATAATGGAGACACAACATAGCTGAATTTGGCATAATCTGGGTTCAAATCTAAAAGCTGTTCCTTCTGCTTGCCTCCCCTCTCTCCACTTTTCCAGTCATCTTCCACACAGCTACCAGACTGATGCTCCTAAAGCACCACTTTTGTCGCGGAACGCCTCTCCTCAAGAAGCTTCAGTGACTTCCTGTTACCCCTAAAATCAAATGTAAATTTCTGCTTACCTTTAAAAGTCATTCAAAATCTGTCTCCAATTTATTTTTCCAGATTAATGACATATTGCTCCCCCTGAAGTAGTCCAGATTCCAGTCAAAATGGCATACTTGTTCTTTATAAATGGCATTCTCTTTCCTACCTTTCTGGGCTCGTCCCCCAGGAGTTGAAAATTCTCTTCCACATCCCCCACATCTTGGAACTCCTAATTCCCTTGTAGGCTGAGCTCCTATTATCTCCTACAAGTAACCTTTCCAGCACCTCCTCCCCAGCTGTTACACACACATGCGCGCACACACACACACCAAAAATTCATTTGCTTTTTGTTTATATATTTTGTATTTAGTAATCTGTGTGGTTTTCTCCTTGTAGAATGTTAACTCCTTAGGGGTAGGCACCATCCTGTTTTGTATATCTGAATAGTGTTTGCCCCCCCTCCCCATAGAGTAGGCAGTCTGAAAATGCTTATTGGATTTAATTATCTAGGAGATCCCCAGGCAAGTCACAACTTCTCTGCACCTTAGCTTCTTCATCTGTCAAATGGACCCGATGATCTCTAAGGTTAGTCAATTGAGGTTAACCAGCATTTGTATTTTCCATATGCCAGGCTGTGCTAGGCACTAGGGACATAGACAAAAAACAAAAAAGCCCCTGCCCTCAGAAAGCTTAAATTCTTCTGGGGGGAAGTCATAAGCACAAAGAGCATGAGACTCGATTTCAAGGTGACAGGTTTGTTCCCTCTGCTGAATGGCTAACATTCTGAGAGGCAGTGTAGCCTGGTGGATGAAGCCCTGGACCTTGAGTCAGGAAGTTTGTTCATCTGTTTTTCAGTCACACCCGACTCTTTGTGACCTCATTAAGGGTTTTCTTGGCAAAGATAGTGAAGTGATTTCCCATTTCCTTCTTAAGCTCATTTTACAGATGAGGAAACTGAGGCAGAGGGATTAAGTGATTTGCCAGTGTCATACAGCTACTAAGTATCTAAGGCTAGATTTGAATTCAGGTCTTCCTGACTCCAGGCCTGGCACTCTACCCACTGTGTCACTTAGCACTGAGTCAGGAAAACCTAGTTTCAAATCCTACCACAGACACAGTAGTCGTATGATCCTAGACAAGTCAGTTAATGTCTCTGGGCCTCAGTTTTGTCATCTGTAAAATGAAGATGTTGTACTCAATGACTTCTCAGGTCCCTTCCAACTCTCAGTGATAATCCTTCATCCTGTAGGATGCTTTTCCTAATGCCCCAATGCCTCCTAATGGCTTCCTCCATCAGATTACCTTAATGTATTCTGTTTCTCGTATCAATCTAGTTATTCACATACCGTCTCCCACCTCAGAATGTACACTTCTGGAGAGCAAAGACTCTGTTTTGCCTGTTTTTAAATATCCCTAAGGCACTTAAAACAATAAGAACTTAATAAACGCTTATAAGCTGACAAATGTTGATTGACCGATCCTAAATAAGCACCAAATGTATACAAAATAAAAACTATTCCTCCTGCCTTTAAGGATTGTGATATTATAAGGTCTTCTAAAGCCATAGGGCAGCTATGAGGTGCCATAGTGGACAGATTGGCAGGCCCAGACTCAGGAAGACTCATCTCCCCAAGTTCAAACCTAGTCTCAGACACTTAGTAGCTGTGTGACCCTGGACAAGTCACTTCACCCTGTTTGCCTCAGTTTCCTCATCTGTAAAATGAGCCAGAGAAGGAAATGCCAAACCACTCTGGTATCTTTGCCAAGAAAACCCCAAATGGGGTCACAGAGAGTCAGACACGACTGAAAGTGATTCAACAAAAACAAAGACATAGAATTCCAAATCTGGAACTATAAGGAGCCTCCAAGGCCATCCAGTCCAATCCTCTCATTTTAGTGAAGGGGAAGCTGAGGCAGATGTGTGTGTGTGTTTGCACATGTGTGTGCATGTGTGGGTTTGTGTACATGTATGTATGTGTGTGCATGCTCAGGTGCACATGTGTGAGGGACTTGCCCAGGGTCACAGGTGGCAAAGCTGGGATTCTCCCTCTAAGCCCTGAATACTTCCAACAGTACTCACGCCTCCTCAGTCCAGAAGGGAGGTTCCCAGACACAGGAAAGAAGGCCACCGAAGCTGTGGAAAACGGCTAAAGACAGCAGGGGCCTGCCTACAATTCAGACCCTTACTGAACACTGAAACCTTTTCATCTCTCCAGAACCCCAACGAATCTAAGCCCCTCACTCCTTCCTGGCTGGGGATGGAGTTCTGCTGCTCTCAGGAAGAAAAAAAAATGGTGGCTGTTGTTGGAAAAATCAGCAGCATGGAATAGATATTAATGTTGGCGATGGGGGGCCTGGGGAGGGGGGAAACTATTAAAATTCTGTAGTCTTGAAAAATATATAAGTCTAAAATAAGACTAATGAGACATTTACTGGGGCTGTTGAATTACATTAATGACCCTTCAGAGGCCCAAATCACAGAAGGCTTTTACAGTAATTACCAAGCTAATGATCAGCAGTGACATCATTGAAGACTAAATGTGAGCCTTGTTTTGGACGCAGTTTCAAAGGCTGGGCTTCTTTGGCGGCGGCTGCAGAGATCGGAGGGTGGGGGGAGAGAGGAAATGTTGGAATGTGAGCCCCCTCCTCTCCAGCTTGCTGGTCTCAGCTCCCCTGGCTGCCAAGTCCCACATTCCTGGACTTGGGAAGGAGGCCTCTGGGACCATGATCTGTGGGCTGTAATTTGTCAGCACAGTAGGAATGGAGGGGCTAGGGAAGGCCAGGGGTAGGGGAGGACATCATCTGGGGAGTCCAGGGCCTTCCTCTGACTCTCAGAAAGTCTGTAATAAACTGTGATTTATTAACTCCCAACCCCTCCTGAGGCCACTCGAGGCTGCTTAACCTCTGGCCAGCATTTAGCTGGTGCTCGGGCTCCTAAGTGCTATAGAATGTGGGGAGAGACCTTCTGGCCAGTTTCCCTGCTTGGTGGGATCCAGCTGGACCTCCCAAAGCTGCTCAAAGGCTGCCTCCTCCAGGGGGCCCCGGACGACCACCCCCACACCCCCAGCTCTGGCTCCTTATCTGAATGCCCCCTCCCCAGGTTAGCCTTGCCTGCTTGCTGCCTTCCTGGGGCACTTAAAACTGACTTTTTATTAATTTTTAATGTCTTCATTGAGTTCAAGCCTCCTGTTGACCTATCGATTGCAGCCCACCCTTTAAAGAATCAGATAATCTCTCAGGAGGAAAGGTTCACAGGCTCATCACAGGATCTTAGATTTAGAGGAGGAAGGGGCCCCTCCAGCCATCTAGCCCAGCCCTCCTTCATTTGGTTAGTGCTTATAGTAAGTGCTTAGTAAGTATCTGTTAATTTGATAGATGAAGAAAGTGAGGTCCAAATAGCTTAAGTGATTTCTCCAAAGTCACCCCAGGTAGTATGTTGTACCGCTGGTATCCAAGTTCATTTCCATTACGTGGTACTGTCTTACTGCCTTCATTCATGCACTTAAATTCCCTGGCCTCAGTTTCCTCATCTGTAAAATGGGGGGGCATTGGATTAGTCAGCAAGTAATGTTTTCTTCCAGTTGTAAATCTATTATTCAATGATTCTGTATATAAATCCTCATTAAGAAAAATCTAGGGGCAGGTAGATGGTGCAGTGAGTAGAGCACCCGCCCTGGAGTCAGGAGGACCTGAGTTCAAATCCAGCCTCAGACACTTGACAAGCTTGTTAGCTGTGCGACCTTGGGCAAGTCACTTAACCCCAATTGTGCTGCCTTCCTCCCTCCAAAAAATATAGAAAAAAGAAAGAAAAATCTAATTTTGGATCATTGGGCTCCTCACCTAGTGTTCTTTCCATTGTAAGATATTGGCTTCAAAGGTCACCTAGTTCTGGAAAAAAGTAGAAATCTAGTGGAGGTTTGGGGGCTGAGGGAGAAGAGAGGGCAGATATTATCACTGCTTTCAACTGTCTGGAGGAGAGAAGCTATTGTTGTTGGTGTTGGTGGTGGTGGTGGTGACGGTGGTGGTGACGGTGGTGGTGGTGGTGGTCCTTCCTTTTCAGAGAGGGTCAATGACATTATTTAAAGCTTTCCATGACTCCTTTTTCAGCTACCTTCATGACCATTGGAGGGAAGCAGGAACCCTCTATACAATCTCCTCAAAATATAGTTATCTACTCTCTACTCCAGTGACAGGGAACTCACTACCTGCCAAGTAGTCTGTTCCACTTCTGAACAGCTCTACTTAGCACTGATTTAAGAATTTTGTTGTTTAGTCATTTCAGTTGTGTCTGACTCTTCATGACTCCAATCTGGGATTTTCTTGGCAAAGATACTGGAGTGGTTTGCCATTTCCTCTTCCAGCTCATTTCATAGATGAGGAAACTGAGGCAAACAGGGTAAAGTGACTTGCTCAGGGTCACACAGCTAGGAAGTGTCTAGATTTGAACTCAGTAAGCAGCCACATTTGAACTCAGGATAATGAGTCTTCCTGACTCCAGGGCTAACATTCTCTCTACTGTGCCACCTAGCTGCCTCTGATTTATGAATATCAAGGTGAATTATTCATCCCCACAACTTCTGCCTATATTCTTTACTTAACAGTCTCCTCTGGGGGCAAACAGAGCACGTAGCATCCCTCTGCCACATGTCAGGTGTTCAAATGTTTCAAGAGAGTGGTCTCATTCCAACTCTAACACCTCTCCAAAAGCTGTCCTTTATTCCTCTTCCACCTCATGTGATTCAGGATCTCCTTCCCCTTCCCCAGGTCCTGGATATCCCATCACACTAGGTTTTGTCCCTGCCTTGTTCATTTCACTTGTATTGGTTTTCTATATAGTTATTTGTGTGGCGAGACAGTATGGAGCAGTAAATAGAGCTGGCTGGAGAGTCAGGCAGACCTGAAATCAAATTCTGCCTCTGACACATACTGGCTGGGTTATCCTGGGCAATCCTTTATTTCTCATTGCTACAGGCAGCCCCCACAGACTATAATTGTAAGATGAATGCTGATATGCCTGGATAAAAGGGCCTTCCTCTCTGTAAGTTTCCTTTACAAATGAAATTAAAGGTCTATCCTGCCCCCAAGAAAAACAGGGGGGGGGGTGGATTTGTGTATGCCACATACCCACCTAGACTGGAAAGCCCCATGAGGGCTCCTTCCACTTTGCATTTGCTGCTTTGCTTGGTTACAACTCCAGGAATAAGAAGCCTCTCCCAGCTCCTAAATTCACCAGCAGGCTGCTAAGTCAAGCTTTGATTGATACCACCTCCCTCAGCCTCCTGTCCTCTCTGATTGGAAGGCTGGAGGGCAGAGAACCAGCCTTCTCCCAATGTCTTTCTTTATAGAAGAAGACTGGCCTTTTGGACTCACCCCCCTGCACCTGCTGCTCTGTCTGGTTTCAGCTCCATAGAACACGATGCCTTCTTGGTCTCTGCCAGGGATAGCTCTTGGTCTCTGCCCCACCCTTTCTTGCTTTGTTCTGTGTATTGTCTCCCCCCATTAGATAGTAAGCTCCTTGAGGGCAGTAATTATCTTTCTTGTTATTAATCCCTAACCCTTAGCACAGTGCCTGGCACAAAGTAGGCTCTTAATAAATGTTCATTAGATTGGATTGGAGTACAAAGCAGTACCCTGCAGTCAGCTAGGGGATAGAATGCAGAGTCTGAAGTCAGGAAGAAATGAGTTCAGATCCATCCTCAGGCGTGTACTAGCTGTGCCATCCTGGGCAAGTCATTTCACCTCTGCTTGCCTCAGTTTCTCCATCTGTAAAATGGGGAAAATAATGTTAGTATCTACTCAGAGTTGCTATGAGGATCAAATGAGATAATATTTGTAAAGCTCTGGCACATAGTAGGTGCTTAATAAATGCTTGTTTCCTTTTTTCCTTCTGATACACAATAGGTTCTTCACTCAATCAGTCATTCAATGAGTATTTATAAGCATCTACTATGTGCCTGGCACTTTTCTAGGGACTAAGGATGTAAATACAAAAGTGAAACAGTCCTTTGTTTTCAAAGAGCTTTGGTTTTAAATGCAGGGAACAATACAGAGTATCCCAAAAGTCTTACTGAACACACCATATATATTGGGGATTTGGCGTCCAGGGAATGAAATTTCGCTTTAGGCTTGGACTGTTAGCTCCATTTGCAGACAAAAATTGTTGGCATTGTATTTACATCTGTATAACCTAGCACAGGGCCTGGCATATAGTAGGTGCTTACTAAATGCTTATTGATTACTTAATAGGCAGTCATAAGGCAGTCCATTGTCCCATATTTTGCAGTAGCAATGGTAATCGTGATGTGATTATTGCCTCCAGAGCAAGAAGAGAAAAGCTAGGGAGGGAGTGTTGTGATCTGACTACACAGCCCATTTAGCCCCTGCTTCTTCTCTTGTAAAATTGGCATAGTCATCTTTGAACCAGCCTAACCCACAAGGTGGTTGGAGAGTCTCAGGGCTGGAAGGGACCACCTAATCCAGAACGCAAAGGCATCTTGCAAGTGGTCCTCCAGCCTAAGCCTGAAGCCCTCTGGGGAGGGAGAGAGCCCATGCCACCTTGTAGGAGCTTTTCTTTTGGTCTGGTTTTGGTTGCTATTTTTTTCTGACTTCAAGCCTAATTTCTCTCTTTGTGACTTTTTTCCATTGCTCTGATCTGGCTTACAATCTAATGGAGGGGACAGCATTCAGATAAATATATACAAAGCAAGCTATATATAAGATAAATATGAAATAATTAAAGGAGGGAAAGTATTAGAATTCGGAGGGGTTGGGGCACGCTTTCTATACAAGGGGAGATTTTAGTTGGAACTTAAAGAAAGCCAGGGAAATCGGTAGTCAGAGCAGAAGAGGGAGAGCATTCCAGGCATGGGGGACAGCCAGAGAAAATGCCCATAGCTGAGAGATGTAGGGTCTTGTTAAGGCATTTGAACCCAAGTCTTCACAATTCCACTTTACCATACTATGTCTTTATGCACCTTTTCCAAGTGATGACCCCAGGGGAAAAATGAAGGAGATGAAAATCATCCTTCAGGCTCCTCCATATCTCCCTTTGCCCTCCAAATCATCCAAGGATACACCAATGGATCTTCCCACTAGACCCAAGCAGAGTCCCATGGGAGCTGGGATGAGTCACTTCCTTTATTTGTGCTTCATTTTCCACATCTGTAAAAGAAGAGGGTCAAATCAGAGAGTTTCTAAAACTCATTCCACCTCTAAATCTAGGATCCATACTTTGGACCTCCACTCCTCCCTCTTCCTCTGGCATTCCTTCATTCATCCCCAGAGACACTTCTCCGATGGAATAAGCAGCTAGCATTCATATAGCACTTTAATTGCAAATAGCTTCACAAACATCTCATTGGATTTTCAAAACAACCTTGGGGTGGGTAGGTGTCATTATTCTCCCATTTTACAAATAAGGAAATTGAAGCTGAGAAAGGTTAAGTGACTTAGGATCACACAGCTAGTAAATGTCTGAAGCAGGATTTGAATTCAGATTTTCCTAATTCCAAATCCCATATTCTATTTACTCTATTCACCATCTAACTGTTTCATCACCAAAACTCTTCCCTGCTATGAGTTAGCTGGTGAATATGCTACCCCTCTAAGAAGGCACCAAAGAAGTTCAGCTGCAGGACACCTCAGAGGTATGGACTTCTTCCCTCCTCTGACAGCCACAGCCCAGGCATCCTTCCTACCCCCTCAGGACCCATATCAAGTACACATTTCAACATGGGACCATGTAGTGTCATAGGAAGAGTATTGGGCTTGACATCCAAGGATCTGGGCTTAATCTTGAATCTCCCACTCACCAACTCTGTAACTTCAGATACCTCGCTTATCTTTTCTGTGTCTCAATTTCTGGATGTTTAATTTGGAGATAAGAATGCCTGGTCTACTGAGCTCCATAAGGTTTTTGTCAGAAAAACACTCTGACAGTTTTAAGCTATTATACCAGTTGAATACTGGTTGTTGTCCTTCTTTCCTGAGGAGGACCAAAATGATATCACTATGCTAATCTGAGTTCTATTATCATCATTTCATGAGAACAGAGATTGGCTCTTACTTCTCACTAGCTGTGTGACCTTGTGTCAGCCTCCTTTTCCTCTAGGGGTCTCAGTTTCCTTCTCTGTACACTCAGAGAGATGGACCAAAGAAAAGGGAGAAAGCTAGTCTTGGAGGTAGAAAGGAGTGTTCAAGATTTACTTCTGCTACATACACAAGGGATAGGCAAGTCAAAATCTCTCAGCACTCTAGACAACTTTTTAAAACTATAAACTCCACAGAAGGTACCAACTTGCATTAGTAGAAGTTTCCTCACCTGGGAGGTCCTCGTGTTAATCAAATCACAACTCTGCTCCCTACCCTTATAGTTTACCTAGATTTTATCCAAATATTTGGCATTTGATGTGCCCCAGAGATTTATGATTGGTTCTATGCTGTTTAACATTTTAAAATCTATTTTATGCATGACTTAAATAAAGGAATATATGAGATGCATATCAAAGTCACAAATGGCATAAAACTGAGAGGGATAGTGAGCATACTGGAAGATGGAAGAGTTGGGATCCAGAAAGCTTGAGAGTCTAGACTATTGGTCTGAATCTAGAAAAATTAAATGTAATATACATAAATGAAAAAATGTTATACCTGGGTTAAAAAAATCAGCTTTAGAAATCCAAGATGGTAGAGGTAGGGCTAGATAGCAATCCATCTGAAAGAGATTTGGAAGTTTTGGTGAACAAGAAAATATTATGACATGGTGGATATAAAAGTAAATGCCCCCTTATGTGGCTTTCAGGTCTGAGAATCACACAGAGGTCACATAGTCCAGCCCTTTATACAACAGATGAAGAAATTGAAGCTTGTTCTGTTTGGCCCCAAAGGGCTGAACTAGGCACAATTGGTGGAGGGGGAGTCTGATGTCAGGAAAACCTCTCTACCAATGAGTGCTGTCCCATAATGGTATGGATGGCCTCTGGACTGCCCTTCATAGAAAGTCTTAACGCGGAGACAAAAGGACTACTCCTGGGTATATTGTAGAGGGCAGTCTTGGCCAGGGCCTATATCTTATTTGTGTATGGCTATTTGCATGTTGTCTTCCCCCTTCAGACTGGGAACTCCTGGAGAACAGGAACCAGTTTTGCTTTCCTTTGTTTCCCTTCTCTGACGCATAGTGGGTGCTTAATAAATGTCAGTCAACTTGTCTTTTTTTTAAAAGAACATCTTTCTCAGCTGAAATAAATGTATTTCAATCCTTTACTTTATGAGATAGCTTGGTGTACTTGGATAGAAAGCTGGCCCCGGAGCTGGGACAGCTTCAGTTCAAATTCAGCCTATGACACTTACTAGAAAATCACATAAGCTCTTTGAGCCATAATTCAATTCAGGGAGAATTTGTTTATTAAACATACATTATGTGACAGATACTATGCTATATGCTAAGGAGACCAAGGCAAAAATGAGCTTGTAGCAGGATTTTAAAGCATCTGTGGTATAATGCAGAGAATGCTTGTCTCGAGCCAGGAAGACCTGGGCTCAAATTCAGATTCTGATACATCCTGGCTCTGTGACCCTGGGCAAGTCTCTTAACTTCCATTTTCCCAGGCAACACACCAAGAGTCTATGTTATAGAGAAGGTTCTGATCTGCATCAGGAGGGAAGAAAGGATGGAAGGAGGAAAGGAAGGAAAGAGGTAAGGAGGGAGGATGGGAAAGAAAAAAGAAAGAAGAAAAGAGGGAGGGAATGAATAAAAATGAAGGAGAAAGGGGTTATATGAGAAGAAAAGGAGGAAAGAAGGAAGAAGGAAAGGAAGGAAAGAGTGAAGGAGGGAGGGAGGGAAGGAAAAAGGAAATAAAGAAGGAAAGAAGGGGGAGGGAATAAATAAAGGGAAGGAGAAAGGAGGCAGAGAAGAAGGGAAGCAGGAAGGAAGGGAAGAAGGAAGGGCAGAAGGAAGGAAGGAAGGAAGGAAGGAAGGAAGGAAGGAAGGAAGGAAGGAAGGAAGGGAGGAAGGAAGGGAGGGAGGGAGGGAAGCACATATTTCCTTACTTCGTCACTTCCTATGAACCAGGCACTGTACTAAATGACTGATACAAATACAAGCAAAAAGAAAGATCATCCTTATCCTCAAGGAGCTTACATTCTAATAGTGAAGACAACACACAAAAGGGAACCAAAGTGGGGGGTGAAGGTACGTGGTTCTGAAGTCCAGAAAGTCAGGTGCAGAGCTAGGACAAGTATGCCAGCTGGCTGGCCTGAGCCCTTCCACAAAATGGAGACCCTGGGAGGAATTCACCAATGGGAGAAGGGGATGGATCTGGTGGACAGATATTGCAGGCTGAGAAGGCTACATGGCCAGTTGAATGCTCCAGGCTGCAGAATTCCCACATGCTGAGGGAAGTTCCACAAGGAGCCAGTAGCTGAGACACAGTTTTGAAGTCTGCAGAGTCAGGAGCAGAGCCAGAGAAGGGGGTCAATTGGGAGAAGCTCCTCACGCAAAGTCCCCGCAGGACCAAATCCTATCCCTACCCTATTAGGAGTCCTACAGTGTACCACACACTGCTTCTCAATGGGGAAAGCAACAACAAAAAGGCAGTGTTTCCCATAAATGGCCACCTAAATGATACCGTCTAAGAGGCCAGCCCACTTCTTGCCCTGGTGCCTTATTTTCCACCATAAGCATGGTATTCTTTGAGGATCATAGGATTATAAATTTAGAGCTGAAAAGGACCTCAATGGCCAACTAGTCCAATCTCTTCAATTTACAGACGAGAAAATCAAGGCCCACCCAGAAAGGTTAAGTGATTTGCCCAAGGTCACACTGGTGGTTAGCAGGAGCTGGATTTAAGGCTCCTGTTTCATGGCTATGCTCAGTGATCTTCCCATTACCTCAAGCTGCAGGCTTCAGCAAACCTTGGGGGAAGAGCCATCTCATCGAGACTACCAAATTAGATTATGTTTTACTTTACATACATATACTTCACATAGTGTTCTCCATACCTTCGAGAGCTATGAAAATGGCAACCATTATCACTATCATTACTGGCAAAATAACAACTGATTTTGCCCTTAGTTTATAAAGCATTTACATCACCATAGCTCTGCAAGGTGGGTTAATATGAGCATAATCACCTCCATTTTTCCCCCTCAGGAGAGGAAACTGACACTCATAGATATTGTGACTGATGCATGGACTAATGTTGTAGAATTCTAGTTAGAGCTAGAAGAGTCCTCAGAGACCATCTAGTAGAAACCCATTTTATAAATGACAAAACTGAGGTCCAGAGCACTTAAGGCACTTGCCCAAAGGTGACAAAGATTGGATATAGTGAACCCCAGATTTGAACCTGTTTCTTCTGACTCCAAATTCAATACTCTTCTCATTGAACCACGCTGCTGTTTCCTCCAGTAGTACTTGTTGGATTATTCAAATTTAAATGCTGGGGATCAGGCAAGATGGAGCTAGATTTGATGGGAACTGTGTCTGATCCCCCAATCCTTGGTGCCCTCTTCTTCCAAAGCCCACAGCTCTGTTGGTAGCTAGTAAAAGTGAGCCAATGTCTGGTATTTCTGAGGTGAGCCTAGGTAGGGAAAAGCTGTTCTCCACCAGTGACAAGGTATAGTCTATAGCCACCAAACAGCCAAGGCCAACATTGACGGTGTCCTGCCTGTTGCCAATAGGGAGCCAGCCCTCCCCTCCATAACTTCACCCAAGGCCAGTGGGAATGAGGAAGTCTCCTTCCCATTCTTGGAACTTCCTTTGTTCTAAGATAGAGAAGCAGGAGGAAAAAAAAACACTCCACTTGGGAATCAAGAGACCAGGATTCAAATCCTGCCTTCCAAATTCGTTAGCTAGATGACAACATGTTAGTCGTTTCAATTCTCTTAACTTCAATCTGATCATCAGTAGAACAGGAATCATAATATACAAGCATGCTTACCTTCCAGGGTGGGAGTGAAGAAAGTGTTTTATAAACCACTAATGGCTGTGAAAATGTGAATTAGAATTATACTTCCTATATGCTCAGTCTCTCTGCCTTGATCGATCAATCAATCAGTCAACAAGCATTTATTAAGAACCTGTTACTTACCATGGGGCATGGGGCAGCTAGGTGGCATAGTGGATAGAGTGCCAAGCTTTGAAGCCAGGAAGATTCATCTGGCCTCAGACATGTACTAACTGTGTGACCGTGGGCAAGTCATTTTACCTTGTCTGCCTCAGTTTCCTCATCTGTCAAATGAGTTGGAGAAGGAAATAGCAAAAATCACTCCTGCATCGTTGCCAGGAAAACCCCCAAAATGGGTCACAGAGAGTTGGTCATGACAAAAAATGACATGTGCCAGGCTCTGTGCTAAGTGCTTTCCAATTATCATCTCATTCGGCCCTCACAACAACCCTGAGAGGGTAGGTGCCATTACGATCCTCATTTTATATATGAGGAAACTGAGGCAAACAGGTTAAATGACTTGTTCAGGGTGATTTAGCTAGTAAGTGCTTGGGGTCAGATTTGAACTCAGGTCTTCCTGATTCTGGGCCCAGCACTCTCTCCACGGCACCATCTAGCTGCCCCAATGCACAGATAGTAAATACACAATAAACGCACATCTATTGAAATCTTGACATGAATTCTACAGTGGAACTTGATGTGTGAGTCTTATCAATAAAGCAGTCTTGTGAGATAATCAGGACATGCGCCTCATTTTACTAAGGACAGAGCCACAGATCAGAGAAGTTAAGTAAAGGACTCAAGGTCACACAGCTGGCAGTCAGGTGGCAGTCAGAACTTGAACCCGGACCCCTCAAATCCTAGTCCAGTGCTCTTTCTGCTGTCATCCCTCCCCTTTGGTGCACACTTTCTCTGGGGTGGGAGGGGGTAGGAGGGTTGTCTGCTTGCTCTATTTTTTTAAAGGAATCTTGATGCACAATGAACACTCACAACCCTGAGCCATCTCCACCCTCCCCAGCTCAGTTCCCATCTGGGTAATAATGTCCAAATCTGCCAATCTCCTATTAGTGCTGACTCCTGCAAAGATTGATTCCTTCCGAGAACAGAGGAGGCTCAATTCGCCTCCCCCCCTCCCCCTCTTTCCTCCCCCTCCCCATCCCAGGGAGCTCCGCTCTGAGCTCTTCCCTCCCAGGAGCCACTGGAAACAATGGCTTTGGGGGAATCTATGTGATACTGGACCCAGACATTCCTTCTGCCAGCTCAGAGGGCTATCACTGGAGTCAGCATCCATTCCCTCCAAATAATGAAACTCCATTCAGCAGTCAACCATTTCCTGGAATGCCCACCACCTTCACCTGCCCACCTTCAAAGCAAACTTGGGTGTCCCCTTGTCCCAGAAGCTTGCCTTACCTCTCCGTTTTGGCCTGGATCTTTTACCTTGAGACCTCACAAAGAATTTGTACCTTTCTATTATATTCATCCTATGTAATCCTGTATTATAATTGTAGGTATTGATATCAGTTGATGAAAACAGATATTTAGCCTGTGGGAAAGAATACTCAGAGGGGAAATGATAAGGAAGACTCAGACTAAAGAAAGCCTGGGTTCAAAGCCTGGCATTGGCATATGTTGGCTGTGTGACCTTGGACAAGTCATTAACTTCTCAGTGCCCTAGTAATTCTAAAACTAGAGTTCTCTACCTTTTTTCTGTTGGGTACCCCTTTGGCAATCTGGTGAAGCTTATGAAGCCTTTCTCAGTACAATATTTTTAAATTCATACAGTAATGTGCATGGGAAACCAATTACACTGAAACAGAATTATAGAAACAAAAATTTAAAAGTTGACAAACAAGTTGACAGACTACAGGAGCCCTGCCTGAGATTAAGCTTCAATCAATCAGCACTTATTAAGCAACTACTAATGTGCCAGGCACTGTGCTCATCTGTGGGAGGACTCTTTTGAGAATACAGATCACACAGTATGGCCTCATTTCCAACTCTGGAACTCTATGATTCTGCCCTTAGCACACCATAAGCTCCTTGTCTAAACTTGGTACCTCCTCTGTGACAGCTGTTGGCACCATTGTCATTGGGCAAGTCATTTACTATCTCAGTACTTTACCTAGCTGGAAAGAGTACTAAGTGGAATCAAAGGATCTGGGTTCAAATCCCACCTGTCTCACCTGTGGCAATTTAGGCATACATGTCACCTCCCTGGGTCTCAGTTGACTCATCTCGAAGAGGATAGGACCACAAAACGTCTGAGGTTCCTCCCAGCTCTAGGTCTAAGACCCTATGTGACTACATACTAGGATGGCCACTGTAGTTGCAAGACAGATTGGATTTCTTCTGCTTGGTCCAAGATGACAGAACTAAGATCAGTGAGTAGAAGTTATAAAAAGAAAGACATTGACTTGAAGTCAGGAAGAGCTTCCCATCAAGATCTATGCAGAACTAGGATGGGTTGGCAGAGCCAAGATGGTGGCTGGAAAATAGGGACTTGCTTAAGCTCTACCCCAGGTCCCTCCAAACACCTATAAAAAATGCCTCTGAAGAAATTCTAGAGCTGTAGAACCCATGAAATAGCAGAGGGAAGCAGGGCTCTAGCCCAAGACAGTCTGGATGGTCACTGGGTAAGGTCTATCACACAGAGCTGGGAGTGGAGCGGAGCAGAGTCCAGTGTGGGCTGTGCCAGGACCAACCAGACCAGGAGCCGGGCAGAACAGGCATAGCACCCTGACTCAGTGAGCTGTGGCAGTTACCAGACTTTTCAACCCACAAACACCAAAGACAGCAGGGCAAGTTAGTGGGAAAAACTTCTGGGACAGAGTGAAAGGAGTTCGTCGTTGGCCACTGCTCTGGGGTGGTGGAGGTGGCTGCTTTCAGAGCTACTGCTGCAGTTGTTTCTGGCCCCAGGCCCACCTGGTTGGAGGAATTAAGCGGCAGATTAGAGCAGGAGTGCAAAACCTGCTTTGCCCTGCCTGGATCTGGGCCACAATCCTGGTTGGCAATTGTTGGGGAAGAAGGAGCACTGGTGTGGCAGAGCGTGCTGTGTAGAAGTAGCTCTGAAAACAGCAGCACAAGGCCCCTCAAGCTTGGGACAAAGTACTCTCTACTCTACAAGCAGTCATACCCCAGTGAAAAACTCAAGGGTCAAGCAGATGGCTGGGAACATGAACAGGCAGCGAAAATGCTTCCAGATTCAGACTCAGACTTTGGAATCTTTCTTTGGTGACAAAGAATTCCAAAACATACAACCAGAAGAAGTCAACAAAGTCAAAGAGCCTACATCAAAAGCCTCCAAGAAAAATATGAACTGGGCTCAGGCCATGGAAGAGCTCAAAAAGGATTTGGAAAAGCAAGTAAGAGAAGTAGAGGAAAAACTGGGAAGAGAAATGAGAGTGATGCGAGAAAACCATGAAAAATAAGTCAATGACTTGCTAAAGGAGACCCCAAAAAATACTGAAGAAAATAACACCATAAAAAATAGACTAACTCTAACAGCAAAAGAGCTCCAAAAAGCCAATGAGGAGAAGAATGCCTTGAAAGGCAGAATTAACCAAATGGAAAAGGAGGTCCAAAAGACCACTGAAGAAAATACTACCTTAAAAATTAAATTGGAGCAAGTGGAAGCTAGTGACTTTATGAGAAATCAAGATATTATAAAACAGAACCCAAGCAATGAAAAAATGGAAGACAATATGAAATATCTCATTGGAAAAGACACTGACCTGGAAATTAGATCCAGGAGGGATAATTTAAAAATTATTGGACTACCTGAAAGCCATGATCAAAAAAGGAGCCTAGATAGCATCTTTCAAGAAATTATCAAGGAGAACTGCCCTGGTATTCTAGAGCCAGAGGGTAAAATAGAAATTGAAAGAATCCACTGATTGCCTCCTCAAAAAGATCCCAAAAAGAAAACTCCTAGGAATATTGTTGCCAAATTCCATAGCTCCCAGATCAAGGAGAAAATACTGCAAGCAGCCAGAAGGAAACAATTTCAGTATTGTGAAAATACAATCAGGATAACACAAGATCTAGCAGCTTCAACATTAAGGCATCGAAGGGCTTGGAATATGACATTCAGGAAGTCAATGGAGCTAGGATTAAAACTAAGAATCACCTACCCAGCAAAACTGAGTATAATGCTCCAAGGCAAAATATGGATTTTCAATAAAATAGAGGACTTTCAAGTTTTCTCAGTCAAAAGACTAGAATTGAATAGAAAAATTGACTTTGAAATACAAGAATGAAGAGAAGCATGAAAAGGTAAAGAAGAAAGAGAAATCATAAGGGACTTAGTAAAGTTGAACTGCTTTGTTTACATTCCTACATGGAAAGATGATGTGTATAATTCATGAGACCTCAGTATTAGCGTAGCTGAAGGGAATATATACATATATATATATATATATATATATATGGCACAGGATAAGTTGAATATGAAGGGATGATATCTAAAAAAATCAAATTAAGGAATGAGAGAACATATCGAGAGAGGGAGAAAGGTAGAGATAGAATGGGGTAAATTATTTCACGTAAAAATTGCAAAAAGCAGTTGGTTGGAAGGGAAGAGGGGGCAGGTGAGGGGGAATGAGTAAATCTTGCTCTCATCGGATTTGGCTTGAGGAGGGAATAAAATACACACTCAATTGGGTATCTTAGCCAACAGGAAAGAAGGGGGAAGGGGATAAAAAAGGGAGGACAATAGAAGGGAGGGCAGATGGGGGAGGAGGTAATCAAAAGCAAACACTTTTGAAAAGGGAGAGGGTGAAGTGAGAAAATTGAATAAAGGGGGACAGGATAGGAGGGAGAAAAATATAGTTAGTCTTTCACAACATGAGTATTGTGGAAGGGTTTTGCATAATGATACACGTGTGGCCTATGTTGAATTGCTTGCCTTCTTAGGGAGGGTGGATGGGGAGGGAAGAGGGAAGAGAATTTGGAACTCAAAGTTTTAAAAGCAGATGTTCAAAGAAAAGTAGTTTTTGCATGCAACTGAGAAATAAGATATACAGGCAATGGGGCATAGAAATCTATCTTGCCCTACAAGAAAGTAAGGGAAAAGGGGATGGGGAGGAGTGGGGTGACAGAAGGGAGGGCTGACTGGGGAACAGGGCAATCAGAATATATGCCATCTTGGAGTGGGGGGAGGGTAGAAATGGGGAGAAAATTTGTAACTCAAAA
The DNA here is from genome assembly GCF_011100635.1 of Trichosurus vulpecula. Taxonomy (NCBI): domain Eukaryota; kingdom Metazoa; phylum Chordata; class Mammalia; order Diprotodontia; family Phalangeridae; genus Trichosurus; species Trichosurus vulpecula. Next base: position 18,643,481 of record NC_050573.1, read on the forward strand.
TCTTGTGGAAATCAATGCTGAAAACTAAAAATATTAAATAAATAATAAAATTTTAAAAAAGGATGGATTGCCTTGGGAAATGGTAGAATCCCCTTTAGTGAAGGCTGGATACAAATTTATCAAGGATGTTTCCAAGAAGATTCTTGATGGGGTGTGGGTTGGAATGTATATACCTGGCCTCACTTCCAACTCTGAAACCCTGTGATTTGTGTTATTATCCCATGAGACTGCAAACTCCCTGAGGGCAGATACTATGTCTTCTCTAATCTTGGTGTCTCCATAAAAACCCAGCACAATGCTCTGAACATGGAAGACAGTTCATGGATGTTTCCCTTTCCCTTGATTATTAAACACTCACTGTGTTCAGAGCTGCTGCTGGGGTAGGTTCAGAGTTTTGGTACGATGAAATCAGTGCTTGCATTCATGTAGTTTACAATGCATCAATCAATCTTGAATCATTTATTAAACACATGCAGGGAGGAAAACAATCCCTGCTATCAAGTTGCTTAGTTCTGTGAAGGGGAGACATCGTATGCACATATAAATTTAAGGGTGTTCTTCTTCCAAGGCTCAGAGGAATGACCAGGGTGAAAGGAAAGGTCACAGAGACAATGAGAGGTAAGGCTGACTAGGTGCTGGTATATTCTATGTAGTAAAACACGAGTCCCTTTCAGATTCTAAGTGGATCATTTTACACCTTATAAAGGGTGTGAAACTTGGAAAGGTTCATTTGCACTTGGAGTGGGAAATTTTGAGTGTCTTATCTACATATGAAAAGCCAGGAAATCACTGAAAAGTGGCAGAGACAATGAACTTACCCCAGAGGTATAGATTCGGGGTGGGGGGGAGCTTCAACCAATTAGAGGGTCCATGATTTTTCTGAAGGAGCACAGTAGTACCCTAGCTGAGGATTCTCATTGAGCCAGAAGCTGGAAACAGTGCAACCTGTAACTTCCCAAGCCAAGGCAAGCTCACAGATTCCAGTTAGCCAACCCATCCAGCTTAGACGCCATGCCCAGCAAGGAACAATACTGAAAACACCATGAGAAGTTTAAACACTTTGGACCATGTAGTATCAGAGGTGTGAGTTGACTTGACCATATGTCTCTTCTGGGTGTGCCTCTCTTCTGGTTTATTCTCTATATATGGTCTGCATATATGGGCAAGATGTTTGATAACTATATTATTGTTCTCAATATGCCATTTCAGTAAATGCCTTTGCTTCCAGTTAATTTTGTCCTCTGGCTGACTATTGAAAGTGAACACATAGATGGGGGCTTATGAGCTTTGTGAGCTATAGTTTTAAGAATGAGGATCCAGAGTACTTTAAGCCTGAGGTAGGGTTTAGAAAAAGAATAAAATATTCAAGTGTGAATTTGGGAAAAGGGATAAGCTGAAGGTATTAAGTTTATATGAGAGAGGGAGGCAGGGAGAGAGGGAGGGAGAGAGAGAAAGGAGAGAGAGAGAGAAAGAGAGGGGGGGGGGAGAGAGAGAGAGAGAGAGAGAGAGAGAGAGAGAGAGAGAGAGAGAGAGAGAGAGAGATGTATATATTAGATAAGAGGTCCAAGAAGAGATACCAAGAAACAGAACTTGTGCTTAAATTTGAAATATACAAATCAAGTCCACTATCCAAAGAATTATAGGACACTAGAGGTTGTCTAGTAAAATCTTCTCATTTTCAGATAAAGAAGCTGAGACTCAGGAAGAGAGACCGCATGGTACAGTGCTAAGAGCCTTGGTTGAGTCAAAGGACCTGGGTTCAAATCCATCTCTGATGCTTACTATCTTTGTGACTTTACACAAGTTACAATATCCTTGGGCCTTAGTTTTCTTTTCTGTAAAACAAGGGTGTTAAACTAGATGCTTTTAAAGATCCTTTCCATTGCTAAATCTACGATCCTAAATGACATGCCCAAGGTTGCGTTGTTGGAATATAGCAAAGCTATCACTTAAACCTAGTTTTCTTGAGCTTTATGAGCCCATGATCATGAACTCTTCCACTCCTATGGAAGACATTTCAGAAGTTCTCAGGTTGAACCTATGCCCAATGTAGGAATCCCCTCTGTCATTCATAAGCTGCGCCCCTCTTCACCTTTTCCATCTTCTTACATGTACACCCTGCTCCTCTTGAGCACTCTGTGAACCAGGGAAACTGGCCTTGTTTCCTGAACCATTGTTCTTGAACTAAGACACTCTTTACTGGGCATGGTCACTGGTTGTCCCACCTGGACATGCCTGGAATGCTCTCCCCTCTTCTCTCTGCCTCTTAGCTTCCTTGGCTAAAATCCTACTTTCTATAGAAAGCCCTTCCTGATACGCCTTAATCTAGTACCTTTCTTATTTATCCTGTAGTTAGTTTATATGTCCATAATTGTTTGTGTGTTGTCTCCCCCATTAGTCTGTGAGATCTTCAAGGGTCATGAACTGTCTTTTGCCCTTCTTTGTATCTCCAGTTACATGGGATATGGCTCAGTACAGTGCCTGGCAAACAGTAGGTGCTTAATAAAAGCTAGCTGCTACATCCCTAAGAAACAATGATCCAACCTCTGCTTGAACAGTTCTGGAGTGGGAAGCTCACTGTCCTCACACAATACTCTAAAAATCAGGGCAGCTAGGTGGCGCAGTGAGTAGGGCACTGGCCCTAGAGTCAGGAGGACCTGAGTTCAAATCAGTTCTCAGACACTGGACACATTTACTAGCTGTGTGACCTTGGGCAAGTCACTTAACCCTAATTGCCTTGCCGCCTTCTGTCCAAAAGGAAAAAAAAAACAATACTCTAAAAATGACTAATATTTCTTTAAAGAACACAAGATGATTTCCTCATGTCCTCATGAAAATAGGTAACATACTATCCCTATTTTATGGAATGGTAAACAGGCTCAGTGAGGTTAAGGGATTTATTTGCTTGGGATCACACAGCTACCACGCATGTGAGAAAGTTGAACTGAATTGATAGAGGCAGCTGATGGCACAATGCATAGAGTCCTGGGACTTTGAGTCAGGAAGACCTGAGTTCACATCCAGCCTCAGATGCTTTCTAGCAGGGTGACCCTGTGCAAGTCACTTAACCCTGTTGGCCTCAGTTTCCTCACCTGTCAAATGAGCTGGAGCAGGAAGTGGCAAACCACTCCAGTATCTCTGCCAAGAGAACCCAAATGGGGTCATAAAGAGTCTGAAAATGACTGAGATGACTAAACAAAAGTGTTATCCCCAGCAAGACTGTGAGCTAATTAGAAAGCACCAGCAATAATAATGGCTCTCATTTCTGTGGGGTTTAAGGTTGAAGAAATGGTTTTATGCGCATTGTCTCATCTGATCCAGAGAGCAGCCCAGTTGGGGAAGGGTTTATTGTCTCCCTTTCACAGATGAGGAAACTGAGAATGACAAAGGTTAAATGCCTTGCTCAGAAAGAATTCAAGCTTGCCATCTCCAAAGTCCAGCCTTCTATCAAGTACCTCAACTAACTTTGTGTTTCCCTTAGAGCCTGACACAGTGCTCTGTGCACTTATTAGTTATTTGTTGTGCGGCATTGTAGAGTGTTGTGTTATATTCCATTGTATTATATTGTTTTGTGTTGTATTGTATCCCACAATATTGTATTGTATCATGATTGTGCTCTTGTATTGTATTGTGTTTTGTTGTGTTGTATTACATTGTAATTGTAATGTATAGTTTTATTCTATTGTATTATATTGTGTTGTTTTGTATTGTGTAGCTTTATCACATTACATTGTATTGTGTCGTATTATATAACTATTACATTGTGCTGTGTTGTGTTGTATAGCTTCATTGTATTGTGTTGCTCTGTGTAGTATAGCTTTATTCCATTGTGTTGTGTTATATTACATAGATTTATTATACTGTATTGTACTGTTGCACTGTGTTGTATTGTACAGCTTTATTCCATCATGTTGTGTTGTGATATGTTGCATTGTGTAGCCATATTCCTTTGCATTGTATTGCACCAGAGTATACTGCATTGCCCTGAATTGTGTTGCTTTATATTCAGTTGCATTGCATCTGATCTCATCCTATGGTATTGTATTGTAATGCGTCTCCTCATATCATATCATATCTTACTGTATTGTACTCTGATGTATTGTATGGCAGGCACTTCTGCCTTCACTGCTCTCCTGGATGTCAGAGCCTCTTGGAGCTGCTGCTATACAGACCCACCTGTTCCTCCCTCTTTTTACTTACCTCTCACATTCTAGCCCATAGATTCTTGGTTGGTCTGGATCCCTGATCGTTTCGATAGAAGAGGTTTCCTCTGAAATTCTGTGTTTCATTTTATGCATTTAAAAATATTATTCTAAATAGGGGTCCCTGACTGCTTTGCTAGACTTCCAAAGGCAGAGATACTGGAGTGGTTTGCCACTTCCTTCTTACATTCCTTCACACAGAGATGTGAAGAACCCCTGCCCAAAGCCCTGCATTATTACCACGCCCACCTCTCCCTCCACAGCTTCGGTGGACTCTTGGACTCTTGAGCCTTCCTAACCTACACCACCCACCTGTTCACCCTTGCCCTCACTGACCTCCCTGGTCTTGTCCCCTACCAGGCAGTACCACTCACAGCACCAGCCAGCCCCAACCTCTCCCGATAGCCTCCCAGTTCATATCTCTCCTGGATGACCTGCTTCCCGTTCTCCTCATGTCCCACAAGGTAACAAGATCATCTCCCACATGCTAACTGGCACCTTGGTCACCTCTGACTTGCCCAGGTGTGGCCGTAGCTGCTGCAGTGCTAAGCTGGGGGAGGGGAGAGGAAGGGAGGAGACGGAGAGTGGGGCTTTCGATTCAAGGTCTGCTCCCTGCTTGAGCGATCAACATCATTTCCATACTATAATTACATTGCCCAATCCTCTCCTGATTTTACTGCTATCTTGTAAGCCGTCCCGGTTGTGAGTAATTTAAAGCTATATGAGATGTCAGGCTCCGTGAAACAATCACCCCTCAAAGAAATATGGTCTGAGATCATAATTGATAAGTCCCATTAGACAATGGGGCCTCTTATTTCCTGTTTGGCCTCTTCGGGGAGACGGCCTTGTTGATTCACTTAATGCAGAGCCTGTCACTCAGCCTCAGGGAGAGGGAACAAAGCACCCCAGGGGGCAGAGAGATCTGGAAGTGAGAGAGGGAGAGAGAGAATGATAGAGAATGAGAGAGGGAGAGAGAGAGAATGAGAGAGGGAGAATGAGGGAGAGAGAATGAGAGAGAAAGAATGAGGGAGAGAGAATGAGAGAGAGAGAGAGAGAGAGAGAGAGAGAGAGAGAGCGCGAACCACACCCAGGGGTGGGGGGAAGGAAGGATGTGGTTAGGCGGGGCTGTCCAGACACTGCCAGGGTAGCATTCCATGTTCTCCTCAGCATCCTCCATCCCAGAATCTCAGACTGATTGATGGGGAGAGGGGGGAGGTCATATAAAGCTTATGATAAACCAATGCCTCCTACCACCTGGATGTGTCTGGTTGGCTCAACCCAGCAGTTTCTCAGAATCCCTAGGCATGGACTTCCTGTGGCTCAGCCTGTCCCTTGTGGATTCCCAATGCCCTTGTAGGCTTGGCCAGCCAAATCTCTCTGGGGCAGTTGCTCCTTCCACTATCTTTTTACCTTTCTTTTCTGTTCTTTCTCTCCAGTGGACCTGAGCTAGAGGTCAAAAAGCAAACTGGAAGATTCTGTTTCTCAGAGAAGCCCAGAAAGTTGAGACCTTGGAAAATTTTTGTACTGAGCAGCACTGTGTAAAGGACAGAATAAGACTGGGAAGTCAGGAGATGGGGGTTCTATTCTGACATACATTACTACTTTCCAGAGGGACCTTCCGTGACCTTCCTCATAACACCTTTGCCAGCTTTCAGCCTTAAATTTGAACTAGAACTTTTGCTCTACCTGGGCTCAGGTGTTTCTCATTTGCCAGGACTCCCTTCTTTCACAGAGGAGAGCCATCTGCTAAACATACTCATGCAGAAGTAGTAATTACTCATATTGGCCCAATGGGATGCCAAGCCCAGGACTATCTATATTTTACAAGCCATTCCAGAAGAACATTTCTTTCTCAAAGAGGTGAAGCTTTAATTGCAGAATCCTGGGCATTGTGGTTGGCCCCCCCACAAAGGAACTCAACAGGGCCGGGCTATTCTCACAACCCCAAACAACATCACATAGAGTCTTCAAAGAATAGACTGTGAGGATGTCTGAGCTAGAAGCTGCCTCAGAGATTATCTACTATGTTCAGAGGAGAAATAGCTTACTGAATGTACACAAGATCCTGACAGTGTCAGGACTAGAACCCAGAGCTCTCAATTTCCAGTGTTGGACTCTATCCACAACACCATAATGTCAGCAATCACCTTTTGTCATCTGTGACCAGGGACCCTCCTGCCTTCTATCTCTTTCTGCCGGCAGATTCGATTCTTTGTTCCCTTTCAGATTGAATCGTTGGTAATTCTGACATTTCTCTTGATCAGGCCAGGGAGGGGGAGGGGAGTTTCCATTGGGGGTGGGGGGGAAGAGGGAGATCCTTCCCTGGCAAGATGTGTCAAAACTGTCTATCTTTTGGTTGCTTCTGCTGTTTCCCCACACACCATCGTTTATGTTGCTGTAAAGGATGACTGGTATGATATAATATATTGGAGTTGTATACTTTCATCTCTGATATCTGTTTTTCCTTCCAAAATGTGTTGAATGATTGAAAGGACGCTGCTGCCTCTGAGACTCATCATAAGTACTCCTTCGTGATCAACTTTGCCAGACGGTGTGGATCTAAGATAAGGGGAATTGTCAAATACCGCCAAGCTGTTCCCCTCTGACGAGTCCCCACAAGTTCTCCTGCAGGCTCTTCTTCCCTCATCTCTCGCTGTCACAGGGAGTGCGGGGGTGGGGAGAGGGGAGGAATGGGGAGGAGAGCTCAGCTGGTGAGATGGCCATCTGGGGAAGAGAATAGGATCTCCTATTCTGTTCTGGCCAGTTCTGAGCAAAGCGAGGTTTGGCATTCAAGGCCCTCCATCATTCATCCTCAAAGTGTCTCTTTATCCTCCTCCCCCACATTTTCCCATGCATTCCAAGTAAATCAGTCTGTTCTTTAACCCTCTGCCATTCTCAGTATGTTTTGCTGATGCTCAGGCTTCCCTGCCTGGAATACACACTCCATGCCTCTTTGATTATCTAAGTCTTTCCCTATCTTTCAAGGCCCATTACAGAATTTGGAGTCATAAGACATGGGTTCAAATTCCTGCTCTGTTATTTACTCCTTAAGTGACCTCAGGAAATTCACTTAACTTTTTGAGTCCTAAGTTTTCTCATTTGTGAAATCAAAGGAATAACTAATCAGTGGTTCCCCATGTTTCAGACTTCTTTAAAAAATGACCAAAATGTGTTGTGAACTACATGAGAAAGATGGGATAGATCAATACAAAATATATTTGTAATGTAATTGGGAAATTATGTGCTGCTTAAAGCACCACAAAAGAATTTTTAGGTCTTTCCCTTGGACTATGTAGAGAACTCTGAAGGGGTCCATGAATAACTAAATGAGAATCACTGCATTCAATAATCTTTTTGGGACCTTTCAGCTCTAAGTCTATCATCCCACCTCTTCCAAGAAGCCTCCCTTGGTTGCTCCACACCACAGTGGAGGTAAATTCCTTCCCTGAATTCCTGTCCTGATTTCTGTGTACTTTGTTTAGAGATGAGCAGATGAGTTATCTCCTTATGTTAAATCCTTAGTCTGGCTTTGTAGACATTCAAAAATCTGCCTATGCCTACAACATTCTATACTATGGGTGCCAGCCAAACTAGATTAATCATTTTCCCTCAGTCAGTCAATAAACATTAAGTACCCACTATACACCAGGCATTGTGCCAAATGATGTGGATACAAGTAAAGGCAAAAGACAGTCTCTGCATTTGGGGAATTCACAATCTGATGGGATAAATAACATGCAAACAACTATGTAGAAACAAGATATGTACAGGATAAATTGGAAACGATCAACAAAAGGAAGGCACTAGAATTAAGGGGGACCAGGAAAGGCTTTTGTCAAAGTGGATTTAAGCCGGGAATTAAAGCAAGCCAGGGAAGCCAGGAGGCAGAGATAAGGAAGAGAGTTTCAAGCAGGGAGACAGCAGGTGCAAATGTCCAGTGTCTGGAGATGGCATATTCTCATGTCTAAACCTTTGCTCACATAAACAAAGAGTCTTTTTGAGTCTGTGTTGGACTTGATGGTTTCTGAGTCCCTTCCTCCTCTCAAATTCTGTTATTCCAGTCCCTGCCTTTTTACAGGACCCAATGGGCATATGGCTACCCACCATTCAAACTCAGCACTATTATGAAATCTTGCATTCTTATCCAGGACTGTGACTCATTCACTCTTTGGCTTGACCTCCACCTACTCGGCCAACCCCTTTCCTTGGCTTTTCCTGCTTGTTGCTTAATTTGCCTATCTTCACTAAAGGTCATGATTTAAATACAGTTTAATTATATTTGTAAATGAATAGTAAAAGCAAAAGCACTCATGGCATATAACATAGTATACACATTCTATTCAGTCCTCAAATCCAACTCCTCAAAGGAAGATTTTTTTTAAGCTGGAGTCTGTTTCCTTTTTCTCTTTAGCCTGCCAGCCACAGCAGAAGGGAGGAGAAAGAGAGAGAGAGAGAGAGAGAGAGAGAGAGAGAGAGAGAGAGAGAGAGAGAGAGAGAGAGAGAGAGAGAGAGAGAGAGAGAGAGAGAGAGAGAGAGAGAAACACTGACTGGAAGGTCATTGCTTTATAACAGACCTCCCATCTCCCTTGAAAATTTGGACTGGACAGAGGCCATTCACCCATGGCTGGATTATAAAGTACTATAGAAACATTGGAGATTCTTATAGATACAATTAGATGTTCAAACATGGACATACTCTGTCTGGCTTTTAAAGCCCTTCAAACCTGACCTCTTAGGGCATGGTGCTATAGCACGTAGAACATGGGGTCTGAAATCAGGAAGACCCATCTTCCTGAGTTCAAATGTGACCTCAGACACTAACTAGCCATGTGATCCTAGGCAAGTCATTTAATCCTGCTTGCCTCAGTTTCCTTATCTGTAAAATAAACTGGAAAAGAAAACGGCAAAAACCACTCCAGTATCTTTGCCAAGAAAACCCTAAATGTGGTCACGAAGAGTCGGACACAACTGAAAAATGATTGAACAGCAAGCTGAACTCTTCCCACTTTTCCAATCCTATATTTTAACCCCCTCGATGTACTCTTCAATCTAGAGACACTGGCATCCTTGTTCTTCCCCTTTCTTTGTGCCCCCAGAACTCTTCACAGTAGCTGGCACAAAATAAACAATTGATACATGTTGATTTGAGAAGGAAACAGAGCTCATATTGTCCAACCCTCTCATTTAACAAGTGAATTAACTGAGGTTGAAGCAATGGGCTTACAAAGATGGAAGCAAACCAGTCCTTGCCCTCAAGGAGTTTACATTCTAATGGAGGAGACAATAGATACATGGATAGGAAAGGCAAAGTGGGCATTTTAAAATCACATAGGTACTAAGCAGAAGAGCAGGAACTCAAACCAAGGTCAAAAGATCATACATTTATAGCCCAGAGAGACCTTATCTGCTCCAAGCTCCAAACTGTATGAATTGAGATAAAGTGACTTCCCTGAGGTCACACAGATTGTAAGTATCAGAGGCAGGATTTGAATCCAGGTCCACTCTTAATATACTACTTCTCCCAGGACATCACATTGCCTCCGAATGAGTGAACAATGTGATAAAGACTCTGAGAAGTGATTCTGCCACATTAGGCATCAAGAGAAGCGTGATATCCATTGTCATCTTGCTGCACTCTGCTATGACCAGACCACATATAGAGCTTTGTGATGAATTCAGGACACCACATTTTAAGAAGGACACTGATAAACTAAAGTATCTCTAGAGGAGGGCAACCCAAAGATTGAATGGCCCCAAGATCTGCCCTAAGTGGACCAGTTGATGGAGCTAGAGATGTTTAATAATAGCTAATATTCATATAGTGCTTACTGTATGCTAGGCCCTGTGCTAAATCCTTGGCAATGGTTATCTCATTTGCTCCTCACAACAACCAGGGAAGTAGGTGCTATTATTATCTGCATTTCATAGATGAGGAAGCTGAGGCAAACTGAGCTTAAGTGACTTTCTTGGGGTCACACAGCTACTAAGTGTTTGCGGCCAGATTTGAACTCAGGCCTTCCTGATTGCGGGCCTAATGCTCTATCCACTGCATCACCCAGATGCCCCTCAAGCCTAAAGAAGATAAGTCATCAGGGAGGGGCTGGAGGTGGCACAAGATCTGTCTTGAAGTACTGTCACACCAGAAAGGAGGAAATACTTGTACTTTTGAGTTTGGGGTCCCTTCCAATTTTCTCGGCTTGGATGAACTTTCTTGGACTTCTCCATCAAGGATGCGGTTCCCTTTTGGGCCTATTTTTGTCTTGCTTTAGCACAGGCTTTTAGCAGGACTTAGAAAGGGGTCCTAGGAAGCTCTGCAATGCATTGGCTCTTTTTCCCACAGTTCCTCCCTTTTAAAAACAAATTTTAGTGAATCTTTTTTTTTTGTTTTTATATCACCCAAATATCACCTGCACTCCTCCCTCTCCCCTTTCCAAAGAACCATCCCTTATAACAAAGAATTTTCTTTAAGAAAGAAGGAAAAAAAAAGAATTCCACAAAATGAATCAATATATATATTTTTTAAAAAATCAGAAGCTATCTGATCCCAACCTTTTCCCCTCTCTGGGTCATATTTCTGAATAGAGCTCTGTCATCTTACATGGCCAACCCTCTAAATAGCCATTCAGCAGATGAGTAAAATGGGGTGCTTAAAGAAATGACTTACACAAAATCAAGAAGTTAGCTAATGGAAAAGATGGGTCAATAACCTGAATTTCATGACTCTCAGACCAGTGATTCCCTCTCCATTCTCCCTAACTCTTCAAATTTTAGGGAATAGGATTCTGGACTATTAGAACTAGAACCTTGCTGTTCAGTTGTTCAATCATATCCAACTGTTTTTGACACCCTGTGTGGGTTTCTTGGTAAAGATATCAGAAGAGTTTGCCATTTCCTCCTCCATGAATTAAAGCAAAAAGAGAACCTCTGATTTGCCCAGGGTCACACAGATAGTGAATGTGTGAGGTTGGATTTGAACTCAGTTCTTCCTGACTCCAGGCCCAGGCCTTTATCCACTGAGTCACCTAGCTGCCTCTGGAAAGGACCTTAAAGACCATTTAATAGAAATATCATCATTTACAGATTGGGAAACTGAGTTCATCACTTTCAATTTAGTGTTCTTTCCCCCACACCATGATTTAGCTCTTCTTCTCTTGCCTCCATGAAACTTTGGGAATAGAATTCTAGAATATTAAAGCTGGATGGGACCCTAGGAATCATCCCATCCAACCTCTCATTTTTGTAGATAGGGAAACTGAGGCCCAGAGATAGTGGTATGGTTGGTAGAATTTTAATCTTACCAACATTTCTACTATTTTACACCTTTTTAAAAATATCTCTGCCTTTCATTCAATAAGCATTTAGTAAACACCTATTCTCAAGTCATTGTGCTATGTGCCTTGTTAGGGCAGAAGGAAAGAAGAATCTGGACCTTGGATTTCATCTATAGAAAATTCCTATGTGAAAACCCTCTCCCATTGATACAGATGAACCCCCTTCTATTTTCAATCAGTAAATACATCATTAAGGAGTCATTAAACATCACCATGTACTAAGCACTGTACTGTATACCAGAGAAATGACAATAACAAATGAAATAACTCCTAACCTCAAGAAGTTTATGCTTTATAAGACTTGGAGTCTTTGAGAATCCCCTGGGGGTATGACAGGTTAAGCAACTCATCCATAACCACACAGCCAGAAGTTGTAAGAGGATAAACTTGAACCCAGGGCTTCATGACTACTTAGCCAAACCTATGATTGCTACAGATTCCTGTTCATTTGTGATAGGGAGTAAAAAGACGAAAGGAAACAGTCTCTGCTCTCAAGGAGCATACGTCACAATGGAGGATGTAGTATTTAAACAGAAAATAAATCAATCTAATACAATTTGAAGAGAGAGACCATTCACAAATGGTACAATGCTGGCACAAGTAAGTACTTAATAAAAGCTTGTTGATTTGAAGGAGGGGTATAAGGAAGGATTAAATGGTAGAGCCTGGGGTGGGCTTTGAAGGAAGTGAAGGATTCTGTAAGAAGCAAGTATATCCTAGGCTCTCGAAATAGCCTGGTAAAAGATACAGAAGTATGAGGTCAAGTACTGACTTTGGGAAAGAACCAGTAGACCAACTCTTGTTTTTATGTTTTCTGGAAAAGAAAGTTACTTGAAAGAAAACACTGAAATAAGACTAGAAAAGCAGAAGACAGAATGTACAGGACTTTCAAAGTCAAACAGAGAAGTAAGTATTTTATCCTAGAAGTAATAGGAAGTTTCTTGATTTAGGGCAGTGTCATGGCTTTGGGAAAATCACTTTGGCATCTATGTGGGGGGCAGATTAGAAAAGAGGAGGAGCTGGAAATAGGTAGTCCAAACAGGAAGCTATTGTAAAAATTGATCTTATGTTGATGTGATGAAAGAGAGGGAAAGTGTGAGGAGGATGCTGAGCTTGTATAGCTGAGTCACTGGAAGGATGGCAATACCCTCATCAGAAATAAGGAAGTCAGAAAGGGCAAATCTGGGAGCAAAGGTAATGGGTTCTCTTTTAGCATGTGGTGAGTTTGAGATGCCTATTGGATGCTGTGGGGGAGCTGTCCAACAGGCAGTTGATCATACAGGACTGGATCTTAAAAAATAGACAAGAGTCACCTGTCTCTATTGTTTTAATGTAATCTCCCCTAAAGTCCTCCCTCCTCCAAGGTCTTACTCTTACTGAGGCATGAAGGTGACACTGCTTATGCTAATAACATGAGGATTGGATTAACTGTGTGACCTCAGGCAAATCACTTAACCTCTATGGGTCTCTGCTAATAAGTGTTTGTTGAGTGAATTAAAATGAAAATTGGGGAGGGGAGAATGAAATTTCTGGCCCATGACAGGGAAATGAATGGTGAGTGATTCAGGAGTGGGAAGGAATCTGGTTGTGATGTGTGAGAGTACAATTACTTATACCATCAACTTCTAGAGTAGGAAGGACACAGGTGAGCTACATGAGTTTGTACTTTTCCCTCAGTCTTCTCTGAAGATTGGTGGCTGACTTTGGAAAACTGGAAATGGAGACATGCTTTAAAGAAAAAGTAGACCTGGGAGTGGCATTTTTTATCCCAAACAGGAGACAGGAGGATGTACTAGATGACCTTCAGTATGTAGACTTGACCTCTCCACCTCGCTGCTGCCCAGACCACCATGTCAAAACCAGAAAAGAAATGAGAATTTGTGCCTTCCAGCAATTACTGCCATTTATCAGTCATGACACCCGGTGACTCTAGGGAGTAGGAAGGGGAAGCAGAGTGTCCCAGCCTGAGGTGCCTGGTTTATTCCAATCTATCCTCGATCACTGATCCCAGAAGGTCATTAGCGTCTGAGGCTGCTGGGGGAGTCCCTAGTGTGAAATGAGTTAGAATGCCTGGCCTCCACTCTGGCCCATGTCCCCAACACCACCATCACCACTTCTCAGCTCTCAAAGGCTCCATCTTACTGGCTGTTTCCAGATTTCTCTGTAGTCTTAGAATCACAGAATATTTGAGCTGGACGGAACCCTCCAATCAGACACATCTTTTTACAGATGGGGGAGCTGAGTTTCAAAGAAGGAAAAGGACTTGCCCAGCTTAAGGAGCCAGGACTGAAACCAGTCTCTTGACTCAAAAACTAGTGTTCTTTCACCACACCTGGCTCAATTCCATCACCTCTGGGTAGCCTTCCTTGGTCTTTTTAATCCAATCCTGACCTCTTTTCACAGTACCATGAATAGAAAAAACCCAAATAAATAAATAAATAAAAATTTAAAAAAACCCTGAGATTTCTTTCCTGCTTTCAAAAAATCTTTGAAACTATTTTAGTATAATTCTGATGGAATCTTAATTCTATGTGTGGGTGGGGATAGGTGTGTGTCCTACTATACCCATAAGACAACTATAACTCCAATCAAAAAAGGAGGGGAATTGATTAATGGGGCAAGAATGGAGCAGGTTTTGCCAGTAATCTTAGGGAAACTCACTCTCTTACTTTGAGGCTGCCCCTCGCCAACCAATACAAGTTGATCAATCCAATATCTGTGGGCTGGTGTTTCTACACTAGCCCTAATATGGGAGAAATAACTTTATTGTCAAAAAGCTGAACCAGAAAACCACATGAGACCTCTGCAGCTCTGGGGAGTCTGGCTACCTGAGTAGCAATCCCTGTGTGCCTGGGTGTTTTTTCCTGTGTTATGTTTATCTCTGGAGAGAGCCTCATGCCATGAGCTGTACACTGAGAATGACAGGAGGTCAAAAACACAGCAAAGGCTAAGGGGGAAGGCAATACAATAAGGAGAATGTGCCAGGATGGCCTTGATAATATTTTTTGTGCTTTCCCTATTCTGTCAGGTGGTGCCAAACCAGAAGCCACAGGACAATAGAAGACTGAAGCAATCAAGCCTCAACTGGGGCAACTGTGTCTCGTTAACTTGGTACATTCCTTAACTTGTGCCAATTAAAATGCCCCAAACAGGTGATCAGTTACTATGTCTAAGATGGTTTATTGTATGGCTTGCTAGGAACAAAATATATTCCCTGATGACCTTCAGAGGACCTGAGACCATTCTTCCCCTTTCTACTTGGTCAAGCTTGGGCAGGAAAAGAGCTTAATCCCTCTGGGTTGCCTTTTCTTAAATAGTTAAAAAAACTGTAAAAATGAGGGAGTTAGAAGGCAGCTAGGTGGTACAGTGGGTACAGCACCAGCCTTGGAGTTAGGAGCACCTGAGTTCAAATCTGGCCTCAGAGACTTTTTAGTTATGTGATCCTGGGCAAGTCACTTAACCCTGATTGTCTCCCCCAAAATGAGGGGGTTAGAATAGGCAATCTTTAAGGTCTCCTATATTTCTAAAGCCTGTGACCTTATTTTGCCTCTCCATAGAAATTCCTTGATTCCCAATTCCCCAATTCAAGGTGATCTCAGATGTGTAGTTGGTCAATGACTAAAAACTTCAGAAAAGTCCTCTATTGCAATTTCCAAAGGGAATCATGAAATATTCTGTTCTGAGGACCCTCCAGCTCTGAGGTTATTTTAAGATACTTCCATCTCTGATACTCTGATACACTAAGGTCCCTCCCAGCCCTGATATGCCTTGTCTTAAGAACAGTCCCAGCTCTGACACCCCATGTTCTAAGGCTCCTTTTAGCTCTGACAGTCTGTGTTCTAAAGTTCCATCCAATTCAGACATTCTACGTTCTAAAATCTCTCTCAGCTCAGATATCCTCTCATCTGAAGCCTCTCCCAGCTTCAATAAACTCTGTTCTAAAGTCCATCCCAGCTCTGACATCCCATGTTCTAATGACCCTCCTAGCCCTGGCATTCTCTATTCTAATTTCCTTTTCATCTCTGACATTCTGAATGTCAGAGTGACTCTCAGTAACCTGAGTTTTGCAGTTTTTCACTTAGGAGGAAAATTTTCCCCTTCAAGCCCCTCCTGTTGACATCATTCCTCTCCTTTATGCCCACCCTTCTTTCCTTTGACTGATTGGCAGTAGGGAATGAGGTGTCTGGGAGGAGCTGTGGATGTCTCCCCTCAGTCTGCATTTTGCTTTAGGAGGCAGTGCTAGGAGAGAAGGCTGGCACGGAGCCCTGCTTGTCAAGAAAAGTGTTTCTGATCTCCCAGTCCCATGTGAGGAAGATCCTTGACTGTTTGGAAATGGTTTGTAAATTGGACCTTTTATAAATGGTTGTCACTTTAACTACCCTACACATGCACTCGGTGGGCACACAAATAGTCCCCCCTCGGTATTTTAAGGCTCCATTAGAGAGTTGTTGCATGAAAGATGTAAATGTTTATCTCCTACTGTTCTCTCCCTCTTGAGTCCTGAGGAAAGCAGCTCACAGATCCCGAATATACAGCTTTCCCCCAGAGAAATCGATGAACCAGTTGGTAAGCAAAACTCAGCCTTCGCCAAACAGACGCAACAAGATGCTTGGAATAGAATACAGCCTGACTGGGAATGCAATTCTTTGGGGAGGTCTCAAGGCCTCCCTCCCTCCCCAAGGGAATGGTGGAATGACTAGGGGAAAAATCTTTTTGCTCACTGACTTAAGATATAAACAGCAAGTCTGCCTTGTCAAGGAGATTTTAAGGTCAGAGGATTTACTAATCTCTGGACTTTAAGACATCTTAGAGGTTATCTATGCTAAGTCCTCCAATTTATAGAAGAAGAACCTGAAACCTAGCCAGAGGAACTGACTTGCCCAAAGATACATAGCTAGTAAATAGCAAGATCAGGATTTGAACTCAGATCCTTACTCCAAACCCAGTGTCCTTTCTATTATAAACACACAATTTCTCACAGCCTATACATCCAATGCTTAATAACTCACATTTTAATAGGACTCTGAGTTTGACAAAAAAAAAAACTTGCCTCCTAACAACCCTGTGAGTAATACCAGGGCAGTTTTGTTTGTCCCTGTTTTACTTAAGAGGAACCAGAGGCTCAGTGGCTTCCCCCCAGAATCACGTTTCTAGTCCTGGAGCCAGGATTCCGACTAGAATGACAAGATTATAGATTTTGAGCTGAACTAGATTGCCAATGCATTTGTTTTACAGATGAGAAAGCCAAGGCCAACAAAGGGGCAAGGACTTTCCTGAGTTCCTACAAGATGGTAAAGTAGAGAATCAGGATTGAAAGGTGAAGCAGGTCATGAATTGTACCTCTTTCCTCTATATGGCACTTCCTTGTTGTTGCCTCTTCCTGTAGAATGTAAGCTCCTTGAAGGGATGAACTTCCATGTTTTTATACCCCTAGCACCTAGAACAGCTCCTGGCACATAGCAGATACTTAACAAATTATTTTTGACTGATGTTTTGCCCTCAAGATCAAGGATCCTCACCATTCCCCCACAATCCCTATCTAGAATGTGCCTTAGTAAATCCATGATGAAGGTTTGTTGAGTTGAATATTGAAATAATAACAAAGACAAACCCATTGGCTGCAAAGGCCAATGCACATAGTAGGTGCTTAATAAATGTTCAACAAGTTGACTTGAATTGTTTAATTGGAAATCCCATTCAATGTAGTTTCCTTTTTAAAAGGAAAAAGAAAGAAAGAAAGTCTTCAGCTGGGAATTATCTCTGGAGAACATTCATAGATGATTTTTTTCTTTTTTATTTAGTGTTTTATTTTTCCCCAATTACATAAAAAATTTCAATATTCATTTTTAAAGTTGAGGTCCAAATTCTCTCCCTCTCCCGATTCCTAATTGAGAAGGCAGACAATTTGATAGAGATTATACATTTGCAGTCATGCAAAACATTTCCATATTAGTTGTGTTGTAGAATATAAACCAAAAAACCCCCAAGAAAAATAAAGTTAAAAAAGTATTCTTTCATCTTTATTCAGACTCCCTCAGTTCTCTCTCTGGAGATGGAAAGCATTTTTCATAAGTCCTTCAGAGCTGTCTTGGATCATGGATCCAATGCTTGGATCAATTGCTAAGAATAGCAATTCACAGTTGATCACCTTAAAATATTGCAGTTACTATAAACAATGTTCTTCTGGTTCTACTTACTTCACTTTGCATCAGTTCATTTAAGTCTTTCTAAGTTTTTTTCTGAGAGTATCCCACTTACCGTTTCCCATACCACAATTCCACCACAATTATATATCACAACTTGTTCAGCCATTCCACAATTGATAGGCATCTGTTTTAACAATCCGGCTAGCAGCTTCTGTGGGGGCATACGATCCCCCCACAGCCAGCACCCAGAAGGCTGCCAGGCACACCAGGAAAGCACAGGTTCTTTTTATCTGCTTAAACAAGGAAAGCACGGTGAGGGGGTTGACCAGCTTTCTTTAATCCAGCACTCAGTTAGTTCAGGGGAGCATACAGACAAGCATCAACAGACAGACCAAACACAGATTCATTCAGATAGTTCAGGGGAACAAACAGCCAGCACCCTCAACTTTAGGGCATTCATTTAGTTCGGGGGAAAACAAAACCAGCACCCCGAACTTCAGAATAAAATACAAACAAATTATAAATATCAACAGACAGAACCAATACAATTCATAGTTACCAACATCTGGGCTCAGCCCGAGAGCAAGGGCTGGCCCAGAGTCACGCTCGCCACTGCTCCCACGCCAACCAGAAAAGGAAAGAGGAATCTTCAAGCCATCTTCTCCCCTCTTATAGAATTTTTGACATCATCAAGTGCCACCTGAATGACCAGGGCCGAGTGGGTCTTGAGTTGGCCCCTTCCCCCTAGGACCCTGGGAGGTTCACATCTGTAGTCTAGGTTAACATCCAATAGGGCATGGCTCTGGAGTTAACACTTCCCCTCAGCCAGCCCCATGAATCATCACACAGGAAGTTCTCTGCTCCCAAGCATGGTCTCTGGGCTTCCTGCCCCAGAAGAGAAGCTGCAGACCCAGCACCCAGCAAGGCTCAATGAGATAAACTGAGTCACTCAAAGAAAACAAAGGCCACTCTGGCCACAGCATCCCCTCAATTTTACAATTTTTTGCCACCAGAAAACTGTTGCTATAAGTATTTTTGTACATATAGGTCTTTTTCCTTTTTTTTCTCTTTTGGAATACAGACCTAGAAATGGTATTGCTAGGTAAAAATGTATGCATGGTTTTATAGGCCTTTGGGCATGAAACTTTTTTTTTCTAGAAGAATTATATGAAATGGTAATTAGACATCAAAACCCCAAAGAAGGCAAATCCAGACTAAAGAGTTCCTCTGGAATGAATACAAAGAACACAATGTAACTGGGGAAGTAGAACTGGAATGATGAGAATGAGGAAGAAGAGGAGAAGAAAAAGGGGGAGGAGGAGGTGAAGTCACTTGGCCAACATCACACAGGTTGCCTGTGGTAGGACCAGGACTTGACTCCAGATCCTCTGACCCAAAGTCCAGTCCTTATTAAATTCTACTATACTGCCTACCTAGGGAGTGACTTGCTCAAAGTCGCAACACTAAGAAGTAACAAGGTTGGGAATCTGAGAACCTAGATCTCTTGACTCCAAAATCAGTGTTTGTTCTACCATGATACTGTGTTTTTTTTTAATTGATTTTCAATTCACTTTAACAAATAAGATTCAGGACTCTGTTCTTTTTACATGGAGGGCCAGAGGCAAAAAGGAAACACAATCAGAATAACCCAAGATCTAGCAGCTTCTACATTAAGAGATCGAAGGGCTTGGAATACGATATTCCGGAGGTCAATGGAGCTAGAATTAAAACCAAGAATCACCTACCCAGCAAAACTGACTATCATGCTCCAAGGCAAAATATGGATTTTCAATAAAATAGAGGACTTTCAAGCTTTCTCAGTGAAAAGACCAGGGCTGAATAGAAAATTTGACTTTGAAATACAAGAATCAAGAGAAGCATGAAAAGGTAATCAAGAAAAAGAAATTGCAAGGGACTTACTAAAGTTGAACTATTTTGTTTACATTCCTACATGGAAAGATGATGTGTAAGATTCATGAGACCTCAATATTAGCGTAGCTGAAGGGAATATGCATATATATATGTTTATGTATATATATATATATATATGAGTGTATATGTATATATATGTGTATGTGTGTGTGTGTGTGTGTGTGTGTATATATATATATATATATATATATATATATATATATATATATATATAAATACAGAGAGAGAGAGAGAGAGAGAGCGAGAGAGAGAGAGAGAGAGAGCGGGCACAGGGAGAGTTGAAGATGAAGGGAAGATATCTAAAAGAAATAAAATAAAATTAAGGAATAAGAGAGGAATATATTGAGAGAGGGAGATAAGGAGAGATAGAATGGGGTAAATTATCTCACATAAGAGTGGCAAGAAAAAGCAGTTCTGTAGGAAGGGAAGAGAAGTCAGGTGAGGGGGAATGAGTGAATCTTGCTCTCATCAGATGTGACCTGAGGAGGGAATACCATACATACTCAATTGGGTAACTTACCCCACAGGAAAAAAGGAGGAAGAAGAAGATAAAAAGGGGGGGGATGATAGAAGGGAGGCCAGAAGGAGGTGAAGGTAATCAAAAACAAACACTTTCAAAAGGGGACAGGGTCAAGGGAGAAAATTCAATAAAGGGGGAAAGGTTAGGAAGGAGCAAAATATAGTGAGTCTTTCACAACATGAGTATTGTGGAAGGGTTATACATAATGATACGCATGTGGCCTATGTTGAATTGCTTGACTTCTTAGGGAGGGTGGGTGGGAAGGGAAGAGGGGAGAGAATTTGGAACTCAAAGTTTTAAAAACAGATGTTCAAAAAAAAAGTTTTTGCATGCAGTCTGGTAGGAGAAAAGAGATACAAACAGAGATTAGTAGAATGCAAATAAAAATGAGAGTCCTCAGAAGCTATCTAAACCAAGTCTTATGAGAAATTTGAGGTGAGAGAGATAACATCTAGCTGCAAAGGGAGGGATCAGGAAAGATTTTATGGAGTAAGTGACAACTGAGTTGGATGATGAAGGGAGAGAGATACTTCAACTGATGGATTTGAGGAATGAGAGCTTACTTCACAGTGGGTGGGGTGGGGTGGGGCACAATGTGATCAAAGGCTAGATAGAAAAGAATTGGAGGAGAAGGGGGGTGGGGGTGGGGAGCTCTTCAACCAATTAGTTAATAATTTATTAAGTGCCTGAACTGTGCTACATTTTAGGGATACAAAGAAAAGCAAAATATATTCTAATGGGAAAGATAACATGCCACTACTATGTACAAGCAAACTGTATACAGGGTAATTTGTTGTTGTTGAGTCATTTTTCAGTTGCGTCTGGCTCTCTATGACCCCTTTCGGGGTTTTCTTGACAAAGATACTGGAGTGTTTTGTCATTTCCTTCTCCTGCTCATTTTACCAATGAGGAAACTGAGGCAAACTAAGTTAAGTGACTTGCCCAAAAGCTCACAGCTATTAAATGTCTGAGGCCAGATTTTAACTCAAATTCCTCTGTTTCCAGGGTCAGCACTCTATCCACTGCACCACCTAACTGTCCCAAGAGGGTAAACTGGAAATTATCAAATAGAAGATGCTAGAATTAAGAGGGATACGGAAAGGCTTCCTAGAGATGGTAGGATTTTAGTTGGGACTTGAAGGAATCCAGGAGGTGAAAGTGAGGAGAAAGAGCATTCCAGACATGGGGGACAGACATTCAGTGAAAATGCTCAGAATCTGGAGATGGGGTGTTTTTCAAGGAATAGCAAGGAGGCCAGTGTCAATTGATCGGAGTACATGGTGAAGAGTAAGGTGTAAGAAGACTAGAAGTGAAGGAGGGGACCAAATTCTAAAGGGCTTTGACTGTTTATATTTAATCCTTCAGGTTTGCATAAGGGTTGGTGATATGAGCAGGCCTATGCTATAGGAAAATCACTGACAGCTGAATAGAGGATAGACTGGAATGGGGAGCAACTCGAGGTAGGGAGATCAACCAGTAGGCTATTGGTGATGAGAGCCTGAACAAAAGTGGTGAAAGTGTTGGAGGAGATAAAGGATCATATTTGAGAGGTGTTACAAAGGTAAAATTGACATCAGATTGGATATGGGGAGTGAGAGACTGAGGTGTCAAGGATGACATCTAGATTGTAAACCTGGATAACTGGAAAGATGGTGGCCCTCTCAAAATGATATGGAAGTCAGTAGTCAATGATTATAGTAATCTATTTTTTGATAAACCCAAAGACTCCAACTTCTGGGATAAGAATTCATTATTTGACAAAAAACTGCTGGGAAAACTTGAAAATAGTATGGTAGAAACTGGGCATACACCAACATCTGTTCTTATCTTTTGACCATTTATCATTTGGGAAATGGCTCTGATTTTTTATAAATTTGACTCAGTTCCCGATATATTTGAGAAATGAGGCCTTTATCAAAGAAACTTGATGCAATTTTTTTCTCAGGTGTTTTTGTTGTTGTTGCTTTCCTTCTAGTCCTGGCTGCATTCGTTTCGTTTGTGCAAAACCTTTTAAATTTAATATAATGAACATTATCTATTTTACTTTCCATGATCCTCTTGTTTCAACAATCTGGCTGGCACCTTCTGTGGGGCTATAAGATTCACCCACAGCCAGCACCGAGAAAGCTGCCAACAGCACAGGTTCTTTCGATCTGCTTAATTAAGGAAAGCAAGGTGAAGGGGTTGACAAGCTTACTTTTAATTCAAATATCATTCAGTTAGTTCAGGGGAAAAAACTAGCACGCTGAACTTCAAAACAAAATGCAAACAAATTACAAACATCAACAGACAGACTTTGTCTGATTCAAATCCCAACACAGAGTTACCAGAGTTCAACAAAGTCTCAGCATCTGGGTTTACAAGCTGGAGGGCTCCTTAGCTACAGCTGCCAGAGTCTCCTCATTAACACCATCTCCAGAGCCCCGCACAAATGGCTCTGTCGTCCCTTCTTATAGAGCTTCAGACATCATCAACCGTCATCTGAATCACCAGATCTCAGGCTCTGGTGATTGGTTCTTGAGTTGGCCCCTCCCCTTAGGACCCTGGGAGGTTCACATCCACATATATTACGTTAACACCTAACAGGGTTTGGGCCTGGGGCTTAGCACCTAATAAAGCTCACTGAGATAAATTGAGTCACTCAAAGAAAACAAAGGCCATTCTGGTTACACCTCTCTATTTCTTGTTTGGTCATAAATCATTCTCTAATCTGTAGATCAGACATGTAAATTTTCAATGCTTCTTTAATTTGCTTATGATACCACCTTTTACATCTAAATCATGTTCTCATTTTGACTCAGTATATGATCTAAGACATTGGTTTATACCTAGTTTCCGCCAAACTGCTTTCCAGTTTTCTTTACAATTGTTATCAAATATTAAGCTCTTGCCCCATTGGATCTTTGGGTTTATCAAACACTAGATTACATGGTCATTTACTACGTGCATTGTGTACCTGATCTGTTCCACTGGACACCACTCTATTTCTTAGCCAGTATCAGATTGTTTTAATGATTACTACTTTATAATAAAAATTGAAATTGGGTGCTGCTAAGCCACTTTCCTTCACTTTTTTTTATTGATTCTCTTGATAATAATTTGTTCTTCCAGATGAACTTTTCCCTACTTACTATTATTTTATTTTTCCAATTACATGTAAAAGTAGTTTTCAACATTCACTTTCATATGATTTTGAGTTCCATTTTTTTCTCCTACCCTCCCTCTCCTTTCTCTTTCCCAAGACAGCAAGCAATCTGATATAGGCTACCCATGTATAATCATATTAAACATATTTCCACATTAGTCATATTGTGAAAGAAGAATCAGAACAAAAGGAAAAAAAACACAAAAAAGAAAAAAAAAGAGAGAGAAAATGGCACATGTGAACCTTCATTCAGACTCCACAGTTCTTTCTCTGGATGTGGATGGCATTTTCCATCCTGAGTCCTTTGGAATTGTCTTAGATCATTGCATTGCTGAGAAGAGTTAAGTCTATCAAAGCTGTTACTGTGTACAGTGTTCTCCTGGTTCTGCTCACTTCACTTTGCATCAGTTCGTGCTGTTATCGTACCCATTTTACCAGTGAGAAAGCTGGATCAGAAAAATGTTAAAAGACTCACCTGGAATCGCACAGGTGGTAAATATCTGAACTTGGATATAAACACTGCTCTTCTTGGCTCCAGGACCAGTGTTCCATCCACAGAGCCCACTTACTGCATGAAAAGACACTTTCTTTTACTTCCTTGCTGACACACGGATCCACAAGTGTGGATCATTGCATATAAAATCAGCTGGGTCTTTTCCCACTGTTTTGATTGGTTTTGATGAGTTTTCTCTTCTTTCATTAAAAATATTTACAAGAGGTGGGTCTCTGGATGGAATGAGGTAGAGATACAGAGAAAAATATAGGTAGTAAAAAATACCAAAAGTATCAACAAATATTTTAAATGTTTATGGATCAATTTATTGATAGATGTTAATTGGCATGCCAAAATCACCTAAACCATAAATAGCAGAGACAGGATTTCAACCCATGGTAGGATTCTAATGAATTAACAAGCAGTTCTCCAGGAAACCAACCCAAGCCACCTCCCTCCACCCCAACCCCAACCCCACCCCTGATGACTTGGCAGGCACAGTCCCCACCCTTGCTAACAATGGGTTCACTGAACTCAACCTAAAATTAGGTACCAGTTCTACCAAACTGGTGCAAATTGGCTGAATCCCACCACGGATTTCAACCCCTGGCTTCTGTTTCCAAATCTGACACTTTAAGCTACACAAAGTAGAGCAAGTTAAATCCATTCAAATATGTGGCAAATTCATTGGAAACTTCAGATTCAGATAAAGTGCTGGGCCTTTTTGCTGAGCCACTTTTATTCTCTCTCTCTCTCTCTCCCTCTCTCTCTCTCTCTCTCTCTCTCTCTCTCTCTCTGATGTGTGTGTGTGTGTGTGTGTGTGTGTGTGTGTGTGTGTGTGTGTGTGTGTATGTATCTGTCTGTCTCATTAAGGAATCCATCACTGATGAGAGGAAAGGATGAATATACTCAGAAATGGAGCTCATGTAAAAATAAAAAAAATCAATAAAAGTAAGTCACAAATTTCTAAACCATTTTCAAACAATTTCCTTATCTCCAAAACTGGGAAACTAACAATGCCTCCCTCCATTAATTCAATATAAAAATTATTTTAAAAAATCAACTATGTGACCAGCACTCTTTGGTGCTGGCAATACAAATTAAAAAAAAAAACCCACAAATGTCCCTGCCCTCAAGAAGCCACATTCTACTGGGGTGGTTGAGTTTATACAAGTTAAAAGTTAACAATTCTGTCTGTAGGCTCCAAAAGCATCTAGGAATAGGAACTATGATGACTTGCATTAACATTGTCCTCTTCTGTCTTCATTGCTTGACTTTTCACGTCTGCTATTTAGTTTCCTGAGGATCAGAAATTTTATATCAGAGGATAGGGGTTCAAGAAGTTGATACAAAGCAAAGAAGGAGAGAGAGGGGGGAGAAAGGGAAAGAGAAAGAAGGAAGAAAAGAGAGGGAGAGAGATGGAGAGTGAATAAGACATATATAGAAACAGAAAAACAAGGAAAGAAAGAGATGGAAAGAAAGAAGGAAAGAGGAGAGATGGAGGGAAAGAGGGAGAGGGGGAGAGGGGGAAGGGGAGGGGGGGAATGGAGGGAGGGAGACAGTGAGAGGCTCCCCAGGTGGCTTCCTCACCATCTCTCCCAGGCATCATCCACAGCTTATTAGTCTCAGCATCTTCCTACTTGTATCTGTGCCTCTCTATCTTTCACCATGGACAGCAGCTCTGCATGAGTTGCTGTGGATAGCCTTTAGCTCAGCTTACTGTGTGTGGCATTACACTAGGTATTTTTGGTAGGAATGGATTTGGAAGTCTTCCTTTAAGTGGGGGGGGGGCAGGGAGGAAGTGGGCATTGATCTAAAAGGATGCCTCTCAGAGACATAAATCTCTGTGCCCATTACAATTCTGCTCTGGTCTTCTAGAGTGCCCCACTCCATATGGCTGAGAACTCCTCCAGGGAACTGTCTCTCTGTCACTTGAAATTGGGGCTGAGTAGCAAGGACTCAGTTCACACAAATCAAGTTTGGGATTACTGTTACTGGTGTCTTCCCCAAGTGTTGCATCTGTCTTGAGTTTCTGGGAATCAGCCGGCATGGACTGTGAGCTTCTCATTTAACTTATGACACCAGATCTCTCAATGCCTACAGGATGGAGACAGGAACCCTGAGAATTCTTTCCTAACTCAGTACCAGGAGGATGAATGATCAGCCACCTGGATGTGGACTCCAAGAGGGAGGTGATTCATTAATTCCCTGTCATAGAAATGGCTTTATTCAGCATTTTTAGGTGAATAGGGGGAAAGGGGAGGTAAGGTATATTCCCATGCCAGTTTCATACTAAATGCCTAAGGAAGGTCTTCTCTTAGAAGTCACATTGTAAAAAGAGACTGGGGATCATAAAATTTAGAACCTGAGTGGACATTAGATGTCATCTAATCAGGATCATGGTAACATAATATCTAGAAAAGAACTTGGAACCCATCTACTCAACAGTCTCATCATACAGAGGAGGAAACTGATGTCTGAAGAAGTAGCATGAGTCACCAAGTATGACATAGGTAGAAGTGGTAAAGTCAGGAATATGAATGCAAGTCCTGCTAGCTTCAACAAGCCAGAAATCTTTCCAGTGCATCATTTAACATGTCTCAGTCTCAGCTTCTTTGGGTATTACAAGGAATGCCTATTCCCAAAGGTTGGAGCAAGATCAAATAAGGTAGTGTATGCAAAGTGTTTTACAAACCTGCAAGTGAGTAACAGCTATTAATAATTTTCAAGCTGAGGTGGCCCTCAGAGGTCCAGAAAACTTTAAATTATGCAATGTCAGAGCTATAAGAAGCCCTATAATGCAGAATGTCAAAGCTAGGAGGGAACTTAGAACATAAAATATTAGAGCTGGAAAGGGCCTTAGAACATAAAATGTTAGTACTGAGAGATCATTAGAATATAGAATTTCAGAGCTAGCAGGGACCTTAGAGCACAGAGTTTCAGAACTGGAAGAGACCTTAGATTGTAGAATGTCAGAGTTTGATGAAACATTTCCACAGAAAGGTAGAGCCAGAAGGAACCTCAGAATGTATATGGCCAGAGTGATAAGGAAGCCTAGAGCACAAATACATAGAAAATTAACATTGAAGTCGTATGACTAAAGAGAGCATTAGCATTGGACATTCCCATCAAGATCTTCCAATTAACCCTCTCATTTTTTAGAAGAGTGAAACTGAGTTCCAGAGAGAAAAAAAAAATTGCCTTGCAAAAAATACAAAACAATATAATGGTAGACATGAGTCTCAAATCTAGTCTTCCTAACTCCTAATTCCATATTCTCTGCCTTAGATGGCTTCTGCTCTTGATTTCCCTACTTGTATTCTGACCCATTTGAACTTGGAGAGAGTGAATAGGACAATATCTAGTTTTGTTTTCTTCTCTTCAAAGTTATTATTTATGACCTTCCTGCTCCAGTTGCAATCCCTGCCTCCATTGTGAAAAGTTCAATTCAGCTTTTTTTTCTTTTTGTTTTTAAGTTGTAAATTTAATAGCACTAATTAATTTATAATTAGATTCTTTTCATTGGTTGCTTAACTTGGACAATCTCAGTTTGTTCGAATTGTGTCTCTCTACTGAGTTACCAGAGACAAATGCCAAGACTAAACACTGAGAAAGTTAGTGTGGGCCATTGACCTCCAAAGCCAGGTGGGACGGTCAACAGGACTTCAAGGATACTTCAGATGTCTGACCAAGACTGCAGAAAACATCTAGTCTAATACTCTTATTTTACAAAGGAACAAAAAAACTGAGGTTCAGAGAAAAGGATGCATTTGTCCAGGGCACACAGCAAGTCAGAGACAGACATGGGACTAGAATTAGTGTCTCCTGATTCTTGGTTCATCACTCACTCCTCTTTACCTATTGCCCCCAATTTGTTTCCAATGCAGGGGCAGTAAGTGATTACAGTACCATGGACAGGCGCTAAACTATATAGTCTTTTATTAGCCACCTATAGCTGACCACGAATTCTTTGGAGGGTTGTAGATGTTTCCAATAGTCCTCACCACTCAGGAGATGTTAAGAAACCACAAACCACTTATTTCAATCCTAAGTAGTTTTGAAAATAATCTCAGAGGAACATGAAATCAGTTTAACCCATACTTGCACAATTCTGTTATTCAGTGTTATATGATACCTTCTAACATTCTGTATTCTAAGTTCCCTTCTAGCTCTGATACTCCATATTTTACAGTCCCTTCTTGATTTAATATTGTAAGTCCTAACATTTCTTATAGCTTCAACATTATAAGTTCTAACTTCCCATTCTGTCCTAACGTTCTATGTTTTAAAGCAATTTCCATCTCTGATATATCATTCTCTAAGGACCTTTTCATCTACAGGAGACTCTGAAATGCCCTGGTGTGGCTCTATCTCTGAGTAAGATTTCACTTCCTAATCTTTTGACTGATGTAGGTTCTGTTGTCTCAAGAGGGCCCATCTCAAGCTCTGAAAAGACCCGAGTGGAACAGCATTCCTGCAAGCATTAGAGACTCAACTTTGCTGACTGTGGAGGAAATTAATTTGATGACTGATTTGGAAGAGGAACGGCCTGCTCAAATTAATGAGGTATTACCAGGGATGAGGGAAACAATTAGGACATTTAGCACCGAAGAGAAAGCAAACATTTTTTCCATCAAAAATATTAAAGCTAATTCAATTGGAAATTAAGAGATGAGTGCTGGATGGTGAAGCTTCGGGAGAAGGCGATGACTTCATCGAGCAGAGTGAAGGAGGGGGAGAGTTCTCTAAGCCCAAATGGGAAAAGATGCAGCATGGTCCGCAGTGAGGATGAAAGAAACAATTCCACCATATTCTTAAGAAAAGTCATCAAGGGTACCATGTTTCTTGTCCTATGGACATTAAGTAATCAATCTGACAGTGCCACTGTATTAATTAAACCAAATTCTCCCTTGTGGCTGGCTCACAAGAATAATATGACTGATAGAAAATTGGGAGTATGCATGGACCCAGAGGGATGTAGCCACTCTGGGGTATTTCAAAAAATGTCATTGCTGGAAAAGACCTTAGGGATTACCTAATCATCATTGGATCATAGATTTAAAGTTCAAAAAGATCAACTAATTCAATCTCTTCAATTAGCAAATGAGGAAACTGGAGTCCAAATAGGTTATGTGACTTGTCCAAGGCCACACAGGTCATAAGTAATAGAGCTAAGAATTGAACCTTTGTCTTCCAATTCTAAATAAAACATCCTTTCTATCATACCACAGGGAAGTCAACATAATCATTGTATAAACAAAGAAACTGAGGTCAATACAGAGGAAATTACTTTCCCAAGGTCACACAGGAAGTAACCAAGTCAAGGTTTGAACCAATGTTTTCTGATTACAAATCTAGCATTCTTTCTACTACACCACACTTCTCCAAATCTCTTTATTAGACACAAAGGGAAACCAAAGTTCAGATATTGGAAGGGAATTAGCGAAAGATCAAAGGATCATTGATTTGGAATTGGAAGGGACCTCAAAGAAAATCTAGGCAGATTTCCTCATGTTATAGATGAAGAAGCCCAGAGAGATTAAGGTATTTGACTAAGGGGGTGGTTGTTTTTGCTGTTGTTCAGCTGTTTTAATCATGGCCGACTCTTCATGACCCCATTTGGGGTTTTCTTGGCAAAGATACTGGAGGGCTTTGCCATTTACTTCTCCAGATCATTTTAAAGATGAGGAAACTAAGGCAAACAGAAATTAAGTGACTTGCCCAGGGTCACACGGCTAGTAAGTGTCTGTGGCCAGATTTGAATTCAGGTCTTCCTGACTCCAGACCCAACACTCGACCCACTGTGCCACCTAGTTGCTCCCTGCTCAAGTTTACACAGCTAGTTTGGAGTGCAGCCAGCATTTGAGCCTTGATTCCAACTTTTGTAATAATGAAGTCATCGTCATATGGAGTTTAAGACCACTGTCCCATTTAAAGTAGTGCTGGCTCCATAGCAAAGTCTGTTTCCACCATTCCCTGCAGTTATTTACCAACTAGGAAAAAAATTCCTAGCAGCTCATTGAAGTTTAGAAATGTTGGGCATTTCTGGAGATTATGCTTAATTTACTCAATCAGTTGACCAGAACCATTGTTCCTGTATTGAGTCAGCAAAGATGTGGGAAGGAGGAGAACAAGTTCAGCATCCCTATGCCTCCTGACACTAGCTGGCTGAACTATCAATCAATATCTAGCTAACCAATGGAAGTTGGGTTGATTTTGCCTGGCAGTTTAGGCAACCAATGGCAAGTGATGGAATGATGGTGAGGTGCCCTCCTCTGTACTGGGCCCAGGACTCAACAGATTTTACAGGATGATGAAATAGGAGAACCGGAGTTTGGGGTGACAGACTCCTTATTATCTACTTTAATTTCACCACAAATCTTCTACTAAATGCCTAGAGATAACTAGAGAGGAAAGCAGCCTGACCTAGAGATGCTGCAAGGAAGGTCAGGACCGTTTTGGTCTACATCAACAAATTTCCAAGAAGTCCACAGATGTAAGAAGGGTGCTCAGAAAGTCAAGGCAGAATACCATTCCAATTTTCAAAGAGTGCACTAATTTCAAGAGTGCACTAGTGACTTTGCTCATGTCATTTCAACTCTCTGAATCTCATTTCACTCCTTTGTAAGATGAGTGGATAGAAACCTGGATTATTTCTAAGGCCAGTCACAAATCCAACATTTTATATTCTAAGGGTTCTCCTAATTCTCACATCCTGTCTTCTAAGGCTTCTCCAAGCTCTGACATTTTAAGTTCTAATATCCCTCCTATCACTCGCATTCCTTCTTCTAAGGCTTCTCCCAGCTCTGAGTGGTTTTTGGTTCTGAGGCCCTTCCCATATATGACACTTTTGGTTCTAAGAACCCTCCCAAATATGACATTCTAAGTCCTAAGACCCTTTCTATTGCTAACATTCCGTGTTCTAAGGAGCCAAGTTGTTCTAAGCCTTGTATTCTAAGGGCCCTTCTAGTTAGAAATATGATGATGATGATGATGA
Organism: Trichosurus vulpecula; assembly: GCF_011100635.1. Taxonomy (NCBI): domain Eukaryota; kingdom Metazoa; phylum Chordata; class Mammalia; order Diprotodontia; family Phalangeridae; genus Trichosurus; species Trichosurus vulpecula. Next base: position 18,674,247 of record NC_050573.1, read on the forward strand.
CAATGGCAATGATGGTGATGATGGTGATGATGATGATGGTAATAGTGATGGTGGTGGTGGTGGTGGTGGTGGTGATAGTGGTGGTAACAATAATGATGATGGTGTTGATATCAATAGTGACGCTGCTGCTGGTGTGGTGATGATAATGATTACCTTCACTAAATTAAGAGACATTAATGATATTATCACAGGAAGTGCTAGAAATAAGTGAAATTCTTGAGCTAACACATGGTTTTCAGAAATAGTGCAGTCACTCATGTCTCATGGTATAGTGGCATTTTCTTAGCTCCCCCCTTTTTCACTCAAGGAACTGAATTCCAGCCATGCTGACCTTCTCATTGTCCCCCAAGTGAGCATTCCATTTTTTATGATCATGCCTTTGCACAGGCTGAGCCTCACTCCTGAAATGCACTACCTTCTCACCTGTACACTTTAAAGGACTTCTCCAAGGTTCTCAGATCCAAAACTAGTTCTTTTAGGAAATAAAGAATGACCAGAAGTTCTGACCCATGGAATTCTCTCTTTTAGTTACTTTTTCACCATGTCTCTATTGAATAGTGGCATAGATTACCTATTATCAAAGGGTAGTATGAATAATTAGTAGTGCTAGGTATGAAATGTCATTGTTTTCCCATCTCTATTATAAAATTATAAAAAGGGAGGAGGAGTCCTTGGGAATGAAACTCTGAAAACACAAGGAGAAAGTATTCCTATAAGAAAGGAAAAAGGGAGTTTGTCCAATGAGACCTATGTAGATGCACATTCAACCAACTAGCCAACTTACAGTTTAAAGGTAAGTACAAGAGAGGGAGGGGAGCTAGGTGGTGCAGTAGATAGAGTGCCCAGACTGGAGTCAGGAACACATGAGTTCAAATCTGGCTTTGGACACTTATTAGCTATGTGACCCTGGGCAAATCACTTAACCCAGTTTGCCTCAGTTTCCTCATTTGTAGAATGAGCTGGAGAAGAAAATGGCAAACCACTCCAATATCTATGCCAAGAGAACCCCAAATGGGGTCCCAAAGAGTCTGACCTGACTAAAAAATAACTGGACAATGACACAGAAGTGGAAGCAAGACCTCCAGCAGGTTCATCAATGGAGGACAAATGCACAAGTGTGGAGTGGACCCACAATAATAGCATCAGGAGAACTCATTTTAAGGGCAACGAAAAGAATTTAAGGGTTTTTTCAGGCTCCAACGGGAAGAAAATGGGAGGATAAAGATGAGATAGGATTGGTTTCTTGGGTGAGTAGAGACTTGGCCTATGATTTAATTGCTAGAGAGGCCTCTTGCTTCCAAGGCAGATTTGTACCTTTTCTGCAATTTGTGGTTTAACAATGTGTCTAGGGCACTGAGAGTTTCAGTGAGGTCCCCATTGTCACCCAGCCAATACATGTCAGAGATAGAGAAGGGACTTAGATTCCAGCACTTACCACAATGCCTAGCACATAGTAGGTGCTTGGCAAATGCTTGTTAACTTGATTTGACTTGCCTCATAAAGCTTCAGATCTGCAAGCAACTTTGGAGATCATGCCATTCGATGAGTTTGAAAGATCGGAAAACAGCTACCCTAGCTGGAGGATACCAAAAGTCAGAGAATGCTAGAACTAGAAGGAATCCTAGAACATAGAACACTGCATGTTGAAGCTGCAAGGAACCTTAGGTTAGAAAAGATTAAAAATTCAGAATGTAAGAGACCATAGAGATCACCTTGTGCAAGCCATCTGACAGATGGAAAAACTGAGATACTATAGCTGAAAAGGACTCTTGAGTCATAGAACGTTAGAGTTGAGAGCAGAAAATGTCAGGGGGCTTTAGAAGTCACCTTCTACAGCCAATTTGTCAGATGAGGAGCCCCAGATAAGACCAAGAAAGGGGAAGTGACTTTGTCAGAGGTCACATAGCAAGTCACTGAGTGTGACCTTGAGTGAGTCCCTTGATATCCTTGGACATTCATTTTTTCATCCAAAAATTCTGTGGTTGGATGAGATGGCCTCAAAGGATCTGTCTAAGCCTGTCTCTGATTTATGTTTCTTCACTTGTCAAATGAGTTGGACAAGGTTATTTCTAAAATCCTCTCCACCTCTGATATTCTGTGTTCTGTGCTCTAAATTACTTCCTAGCACTGACATTCTATGTTTTAGGGGACCTCACAGCTGGAATGTTCTATGTTCTAAGGCCCCTTCTAACTCTGACATTTTATCATCCCACCGAACTCTGGCATTCCATATTCTAAGGGTCATTTTAGCTCAGACATTCTATGTTCTAAGACCTATTCTAGCTCTAAAATTTCCTGTTCTAAGCCCCCCCTTTCCAGCTTTTATGCTCTGTTGTTGCTGTTTGGTCATTTCACTCATGTCCAACTCTTAGTGACCCCATTTTGGGTTTTCTTGGCAAAGATATGGAAGTTTGTCATTTCCTCCTCTGCATCATTTACAGATGAAGAAACTGAAACAAACAGGGTGAAGTAACTTGCCCAGGATCACCCAGCTAGTAAGTGTCTGAGGCCAGATTTGAACTCAGGTCTTCCAGGCTTCAGACCCAGTGCTCTATCCACTGTGCCACCTAGATGCCCCAGTACTGTAAGAACTATCCCAACTCTCACACCTCAGTTTCCCTCAATGTCAAATGAGTTGGCTATGGTGATCTGGATAGGCCCTCTCTACTCTGACACTCTACAGTTCTCAACTCCCTCCCAGATGGAGCAGCTGAGATCTCTCATCTGTTGAGTCACTTGAAGGCAGTGATCCCCAAATCCCCTGCCAGCTCCTGAGCTAGAAGACTTCAAGCTCCCTCCCAGCTGGAGTGGCCAAGGCCTCAGAGATGTCAGGCCCAAAGTGGACTAATAAAAAGGAGAGAAGTGTCTCTTTCTGGTAGTAACAGGAGCTCAGAAAAACAAACAAGTAGAAGGCACTGCTTTGGCAATTATACAGACAAACAAATCACTTTCCCAAATTGCTTCTTTGGGGAATTACAGCTCCTGGAAATGAAACACAAACAGATTATTAAAAAAGAGCTCCCCGTTGGGAGAGAAACAGTATTTACAAGAGAAGATGTGCCTAGCTGGACCTCTAATTGCTGTTCATTATCTCATATTGATTTAATTAGTTCCTGCACTCAGGTCTAAATTGCCTGCTGCCCGCAGCAGGGATGCGGGAGAGAAGGGGTTCAGATTGACCGAGCAGGGGAGCTCCTTGGCTCCCCCAATTCACAGCCTCCCCCTCTGCTGGAATACCAGGGTCAGCTCACAGGGTGTCATTAGTGTTTCTGGGCATTGTGGGCTAAGGACAGCCAGACCCAGCTGCGGGAGCCTCTCTCTATTGCTTAATCTGTGGTGGCTGCCGAGGAGCTAATTAGCTCCAGTAATTAGGGAGAGTGTCTTCCTAACGTGGAATTAGAGTCTTTGAAAGCACAAGAAGATGGATAGTCTAGTCTGACTGCATGGGAGGGAGGTGGGAAGGGGGAAGAAGGCAGCCTGGGCCTCCCAGGAAGTCCTCAGGGGCCAGGCATGGAGCGTCAAGTACACTGGCTCCCCCTGCCCCAGGATGCCAGGGCCCCAAGTTGGCCCATTCCCGAGCATCCCCCACTGAGTACAGTTGCCTAAGTGAAGGAGGAGAAGAGAGATTATTAACGGCTTCTTGGTTTTCTCTAGTGGCCTTTTGGGACCAATTGTCTTGAAGATTTGGGGTTTATAATTGCCTGTGATGTATGGGGGAATTGGCAATCAGGCTTAAGGTTGCTAATTGCTTCTTTAAGATAATCGAGTCCAAAAGAGCACACCATGCTCAGAGTGCCCCAGGTCTGAGATGGGCAGCTCACCCTCCACTTCCTGCTTCTGGGGCTTGCTTTGAATTGAATTCAACAAACATTTACTAAGTGCTTACTAGAGGCATGAGAGATCAAAAAACATAATTTAATAGGGATTGTGGCCCCAGAGACAACTGGCATTAGATCCTAGATCTAGAGCTGGAAGGAACTTCAGAGGCCAATCCCTCTATTTTACAGATGAGGAAACTGAGGCCCTGGGAAGTAGAGTGAACTGACCAGGATCACCACTAAGATCATCAATTTAGAGCTGGGAGGAGCCTCATTTTACAAAGAACTACAGATTTGGAGTCTAAAGACCTGGATTCCAATCCTGGCCCTGCTGCTTGCTACTTTCATGGCCTTGTAAAATTCACTTAATTTTTGTGGGCCTCAGTTTCCTCATATGTAAAATGGGGATAGTAACACCTTCCTAACTCACATCATGGGGTGACTATGGTGAAAGTGCTTTGAGGTTTATAAAGGGTTCTAGATATGGGGGCTATTTATTCTTTTTCACGTGAGGATGAAGATGACAGATTGTCAGGTGATCAGTATATGGTCTGAAGGAATGGAGTTGAAGGTCAGTGTCCACAGTCTTGAAAAGTAATTTTCCATTTGTTCATTTGATTGGCATTCTATGTTTTGTGTGATCATCAGGGGGTCCTGCTTCTACGGCAACCTGGAATTTGGAAACTACTTTTCTCAAAACAAATCTGTGAATTAGACAGCACAATGTGATTATTTGTATGCCCATTTCACGGATGAAGAAACTGTGGCTCAGAAAGGAAGGTTAATTTACCCAGGTTCATACAGCTAGTAAGTGGCAGAGACAGGATACAAAGTCAGGTCTCTTGATTTCAAGTCCAGTCCTATAACTAGAGGCAGGGTGGTTTAAAAGAAAGAGCCTTAGATTTGGAGTTCATAATCCTGGGTAATAAGCCCTATTCTGACACTTACTAGTTGTGTGACCTTAAACAAGTCACTACCCCCTCTCTGAGCCTTTGTTCCACATCTATGAAATGGAAACAATAATCTCAATGCTTCCTACCAGGTTGCTGGGGAAGGCCCTTTATAATCTGTAAAGAGTTGTAGAAATGTCATTATTTATAGTTAAGCTTTCTGTGGGAGCAAAGCATTATAAATAAAGCAAGTGCTCATTGGTTGAGGCACAACTAAACAAGGTGAAGTGTATGAATATCACGTAATAATGTCACTGTACCATAAGAAATGAGGAATATGGCAAACCTAGAAAATCATGGGAAGAGTCATCTGAACTGATACAAAGTGAAATAAACAGCACCAGAAGAACAACATATTGAATCACTATGAGAGTATAAATAGAAAGAAACAACTATCACAAAACAACTGAAAATGAATGTTGAACACAAATAAAAAGCAAACATAACCCCAAAAGAGAGATATGACGAGGTACTTCCCCCACTCCTTTGCAGAGGTTGGGAATTTGGGGAAGGGAGGTCCCCACCTATATGGAACAATACTTATATTATCATTTTTTTCTTTATATTGGTTAGTTTTGCTGATTTTTCTTTTCTTCCTCTTTTTATTTTTTAAAAAACTTCTAATAAGGTATGGTTGTCTGGGAGGGGTTGGGGGAAGGAGATGGAGAAAATTTAGATGATATGAAAACAAAAATATAAATAAAAATGTTTTAAAATCTATTTAAAAAGGTTTTTGTTATTTATCATTTGTCTGTTATGCCACACTGCATCTCCAGATGCAAAGACTCAGGGATACTCTCCATCCAAACAGACTTTTCTCATTGTTCTGGATATCAGCTGAGAGTGATGTCTCAGTACAATGCCTTGCTCTTAAACTGACCTCATTATAATTTGTCTTCTAGATATTGGTCCCCAACTAGTCCATGTGCTCCTTGAGGATAGGAAAATTGTCTTATTTGCCTTTTTTATTTTCAACACACATAACATACTCAACTTCAAGATCACCACATAATTTCATCGATCCCCAGAATATTTGATTGGGGCACCACATTTTAGGGAAGACATTGATAAACTTGAATACTGTAGACCCAAAGGAGAGCAACCAAGGTGGGGGAGGACTTGAAGTCATTCTGCATTTGAATCAGCTGAGGGATATAGCCTGGGGAAGAGAAGATTGGGGAGAAGATGATACCTGTCTTTGAGTATTGAAGGTCTGTTTTTTGGAAGAGGAATAAAACTCATTCTGCTTGTTCCCAGAGGAGACTGAGAGTAATGGGCAGAGATATAAAAGATATGATTGCAGGTTTCCTAACAATTAAAGCTACTCCAAAGAGGAATGGGCTGCCTCTGGAGGTAGTAGATTCCTCCTCCATGGAGGTCTTTAAGCAAAGGATAGACAGCCACTTGGGTTTGTGTTATAACACATTTGGGATCATCTTAGATCCTTAGCAATTCTGTGATTCTGTGTGCCTTCAATGTCAGATTTGAAAACAAAAAAGGAAGGAAACAAGCACTTACTAAGTGCCTACTGTGTGCCAGGAACTGTGCTAAGTCCTTTAATCCTCACAGGAACCCTAAGAGGTGGATGTAATTATTACCCCCATTTTGCAGTTGAGGAAAATGAGGCAGATAAAGGTTGAATGCTTTGCCCAGGGTCACACAACTAGGATGTGTCTCAGTTTGGATTTGAACTCAGGTCTTCTTTACTCTAGGTCCAGCATGCTCTTCACTTTGCCACCTGCCTATCCCTTTGAGGGGAACCTCAGCAGCCAACTATTCCAACCCATAACTGAATAAGAATTCCCTCTAATATTAATTGACATTCACATATCACTTTAAGGTTTTCCAAGTTCTTTACATGTATTGATTCACTGAATATTTATTAACAATCCTTTGAGTTAGGTATCATATGTATTACCATTATTCCCATTTTGTAAAAGGGGAAACTGAGGCTCAGAGAGGTTAAATGATTTCTGGGTGACACTGCCAGTATGTGTCAGAGATAGAATGAAAGCTTAAGCTTCCTCTGACTCCATGTCCCTCTCCCTCCTCCTTCCCTCTCTCTCTCTCTCTCTTGCACCATGTGGCTTAAATCAATCAATCAACACACATTTATCAAGCTGAGGAAAGAAAAGATAAGGGCTGGATTTATAATTTCATGGTGAATTCTTGAGTGAGGGACTCCTTTATTCAATCCACATCAGTACCTTCTCTGCAGCTGATATCTTAGAAAGAGAACCTAGAACACTGAAACCTTCCCCAGAGTACCACAGTCACTTTGAATCAGAAGCAGAACATGAATCCAGGTCTTCCTCACTCCAAGACCTTCTCTCTTCCTCTAAGCTATACTGACTCTTCTGACAACTGCTTACAAATACAAAAATGAATAGTCCCTGCCTTCAAAGGGATTCCAGTCTATTGGAGAGAAACATCCCATCTACATCACTGACAAGTCAGTCATCAAGCCTCTGCTTCGAGCCCTCTTATGATGAAGAGCCCACTACTTCCTTTGACAACTCATTCTTTGTTTAGACTGTTATAATTGCTAACAAGGACAGCTAAGTGGTGTCATAGTGCAGGAAGCATGGGCTCTGGAGTCAAGAAGGCTCATATTCCTGAGTTCAAATCTGGCTTCAGAGACTTACTAGCTATGTGATCCTGGGTAAGTCACTTTATCCTGTTTGCCTCAGTTTCCTCATCTGTAAAATGAGCTGGAGAAGGAAATAACAAACCACTCTGGTATTTCTGCCAACAAAACCCAAAATGGGGTCAGGAGGAACCAGATGTGACTGAAATGACTGAACAACAATAACCAAATTGCTAACGACTTTTTCTTCGCATTAAGTCTAATTTTATATCTTTGCAACTTCCATCTGTATTCTTGATTCCTTTCTCTTGGGCCACAAAGAAGAAGTCTAATCATTTAGGCAGCCCTTCACAGACCTGAAGACAGCTCTCATGTCTTCCCTTAATCTCTCCTTCTCTAGACTAAATATTCCCAGTTCCTTCATCTCAATCTCGTATGGCATAAACTCAGGATTCTTCATTTTCCTTGCTGCCCTTCTAAGGATTCTCTCCTATTTGTCAACATCTTTCCTAAAATATTACCCCATATTTGGGGGAAAAACTGAATATAGCATCTAAACATATAGCTCCAACCAAGGCAGAGCACAGCAAGATGATCACCTAGTCCTCGTCATCTGTGCCTCTCTTTGTGTAGCCCATTGGCATAGCAGCTTTGTGACTGCCACATAGTACTGGTGACTCCAGGAGCTTCAAGAGCTCCCTATTGCCTCTAGGGCATGAAACTCTTCTTTCTGACACTGAACATAGTTCACAGTCTGACACTAGTCTATATTTCCAGGATGCTATACATTACTCTCTGGCACACTCTCTATCCTCCAGCCAAAATGTTCTCCATGGTGGTCTCTGCACATAGCATTCCATCTCCTCTTGCATTGTCTTTGCATTTGGTAAGCATTCCCACCTTACTGCTGCCTCTTGGAACCCTCAATTCACTTCCAGACTCAGCTCACTTCCTAGCTCCCCTTCATCAGGCCTATCCCCAAAGCTACTGGTGTTCCCCACATCTTGATTTTATTCTGCACGTATTTTGTATTGGCTTCTCTATATATGTATTATTTTCCCTAGGACAGTGTAAACTCCTTGAGGACATGGGTTGTTTTTTTTTTTCTAATCTCTGTATCTCCAAGAATTAGCACAGGGCTTAGGAAATTGGATCAGAGTCCTGGACCTGGAAAGGACCTCAGAGGCCATATAGTCCAACCTCTGAAGAAACTAAAGAAATAGAGGGTTAAGGTTAGAGTCAGAATTGGCCTCTGACTCTGACTCTGTCTCACTGAATTGGTAACTAAGGTGGGGCTCCAGGTGGGACCAATGAAGGGGAGGTCTGATTATATCTTCACTCCCAAGTAGGCCCAAAACCCCTAGCTACTAGGTGCTAAGCCGAAGTGGGCGTGAAGCCCCCAGGATCCTAAGGGGAGTTGCTAAGACCAGAGCCAATAGTAGGAGCCTAAGTTCTGGTTGCTTAGATGATGTTTGATGACAGCTAAAGAGTACATAAAAAGAGAGAACAGAGATATTTGCTTAGGGCTCTTACTCTTGGTGGTGTGCTGATGTGGAGACTCTGGGCAGCTGTAGTTAAGAGCCCTCCAGCTTGTAAACCCGGATGTTCAGAGTTTGTTAAACTCTAATAAGTATGCATTGAGATTTGAATCAGACAAGGTCTGTCTGTTGATGTTTGTAATTTGTTTGTTTGCTCTGAAGCTCAGGGTGCTGGCTTTTTCCCCTAAGCTGAGTGAATGATATTTGTATGTTGGATTAAAGTAACACTGTTAACCCCTAGTTGCTTTCCTTAGTAAAGCAGATCAAAAGAATCTGGACTTGCAGCATTCTGTGTGCTGGTTGTTACTGGTTTTACACAGCCACAGTAGCTGCTAGCCGAATTGTTGCAACACTCACCCAGGTTGGAAGTCACTCAAGGGGCAAGGGAGTGATAAGCTGCTTTGTTTCTGACCTGGGTCAGTTCACTCTGCCCAGTCCACCCCAGGAAGTCCATTGGGGTGGGACCACAGGGGGTGCTGGAGTCCTCCTTGCTATCTCCTGACATCTCAAGGATACCAGTAGAGTATGCCAACCATCCACTGGTCACCCCTTTCTTCATCATGTGGCCAAGAACTTGTTGATACTTACCTGAAGAATACCTATCCTTAGAGTTAATTGCTCTGTCAATAAACATTTTTATATACCTAAAAAGGGCAAAACAGTCACTGTCTTCAAGAGTTAAATTCCAATGGGGGAGACAACAAGCAAACACATATGAACAAACTATAGGTAAATAAGATAAATATGAAATCATGAAGAGAAGGAAGACACTTGTGTAAAAAGGGACTGGGAAAGACTCCCTGTAGAGGGTGGGATTTGAAGAATGTCTGGTTCTTTGAAGAACGTCAGGGAAGCCAGGAATCAGAGTTGAAGAGGGAGAGCATTTCGGGTATGGAGGACAGCCAATAAAAATCCCCAGAGCCAGGAAATGGTATGTCTTGATCACAGAATAGCCAAGAGGCTAGTGTTCCTGGATCACATAGTACATGTTGTATTTAAGGTCTAAAAAGACTAGAAAGGTGGGGGTAGGTGGGGGTAGGTTATGAATGCCAAACAGAATTTCATATTTCATGATTGAGGCAATAAAGAGCCAATGGAGTTCACTGAGTATGGTGGTAACATGGTCAGACCCGCATTTTTGGAAAATCACTTTGGCAGCTGAGTGGAGGATAAACTCCAGTAGGGAGAGATTTGTGGCAGTCAGACCAACTATCAGGTGATTGCAATAGTCCGGGCATGTAGAGGGAAGGTAATGAGCTTTAGACAGGTTGAGTTTAAGATATCTACTAGACTTCAAGGCTGAGATGTCTGAAAGGTAGTAGAGAGGCAAGAATGGAGATCAGCAGAGAGGTTAGAGCTGGCTAAGTATATTTGAAAATCATCAGTATAGAGAGGATAATTAAATCCATGGAAGCTAATGAGATCCTAAGTGCAGTAGTAAAGAGGGAGAAGGGAAGAGGAGCTAGGATACAGCCCTGAAAGACAATTATAGAGCATGATCTAGATGAAGATCCAGCCAGTGAGTGATACTGATACATTATTGGTGGAGTTGTGAATTAATACAACCATTATGGGAATTCCAAATTTAAGCCCTACCTCCTCCTTGCAAACTTTCCTGACTATGCCTTTTCTTACCTTTCTTCCCTTGGAATTCCAAATCTCATATAGGCCAATACAAAGGATCCGGGATTTTGTCAGTCGGGACTTCTGGAATGAAAATTCCCACCACCAATACAGATCATGACTTATAAGTGTGAGAGATATAGGAGGATGCATAGAAGTTTCAAAGAGACAAATTTAATATTGTTATGAGGGGATTGATAATAGTCATAAGTAGCATTCATAGAACACTAAGGTTTACAAAGTGCTTTACAAACGTCAACTCTTTTGGTCCTCAGAACACTTCTGGGAGGTTCATACTATTACTTTTCCCATTTTTACAGATGAGGAAACTGAGGCAGAGAGGTTAAGTGATTTGCTTGGGGTAATACAGCTAGTGTCTGAGATGGGATTTCAACTCAAGTCTTCCTGAGCCTAGGTCCTATGCTCTGTAACACACTGTGCTACCTAACTTCTTTAGAAGGGGCTACTTTGGAAGAGGTGAGTTCCTCCTCCTAAGAGGTCTTCGAGAAGAGGTTGGATACCCACTTATCAAGGACATTCACATAAGGATTCCTTTCATATGTAGGTCAGAGTAGTTGACTATAAGGTCTTTTTCAACTTTCAATTGTTATGATTCTGTGATTGATGTAGGAGATGGTGTTCAAGCTGAGCTTTGACTGAAGCTAGAGTTTCTAATATTCCTCTGCTAGTAAATGCCAGAGGCCTGGCCTTTCTTGACTCCAAATCACTCCCATCAATATATGCACTATGCCACACTGTGTCTATACCCTACATATCATGTTATGATTTAAAATTTGGTCTCTTTCTTTCTTGTTTCCCTCACTAGATTTCAAATTTCACAAGGGGCAACATGCTACAGTGAAAAAAACACTAGCCTTGAAGTCAGAAGACCATTTCATATGAAAAAATGTTAGATGTCATTAATAATTAAATAAATGCAAGTCGAAACCCTGAAAGTCCACTTCCTGCCCAGCAAATTGGAAAAGATGACAAAAGACAGAAGTAGTTGATGTTAGAGGGGTTGTGGAAAGACAAGTACACTGGTACATTGTTGGTAGAGTTGTGAATTAATACAACTATTATGGGAAGCAAATAGGAATTATGTAAAAAAAAATGACTAAAATGTCCATACTCTTTGACCCTGAGATTCACCTGCTATGCATATGTACCCAAGGGAGTAAAAAGGAAAGGTTCCATATATACCAAAATATGTAAAGCCATATTTTCGTGGGAAGAAAGTAGATATCCAACATTTGGGGAAAGGCTAAACATTTGGGCAGCTAGATGGCTTAGTGAATAGAGTGCTGGGCCTGAAGTCAGGAAAATTCATATTCCTGAGTTCAAATCTGGCTTCAGACACCTATTATCTATGAGACCCTGGGCAAGTCACTTAATCCTGTTTGCCTCAGTTTCCCTATCTGTAAAATGAGCTGGAGAAGGAAATGGCAAGCCGCTCTAGTATCTTTGCTGAGAAAACCCCAAATGGGGTCACAGAGAGTCAGACATGACTGAAAGACAACTGAATGGCAACAAACATATTATGGCTCATCAATATACTGTAAAATTACCATATTGAAGAAATGGTGAATATGATATATAGAGAGAAGCATTGAAAGATCTGCATGAACTGCATGATACAAAGTAAGATGCAAAGAAGAACCAAGAAAATGATGTATACAATGACTACAGCCATGTAAATGGATAGTACAATCACAGAATAACTATAAATGGATTATATAAAACCAAAACAAACAAGCTTGGCCCCAAAGAAGGAATAAGGAAAAAACACCTGCAAATATTCGTTTGCAGAGGTAGATGGTGAGGGAAGGTAGAGGAGGCAGTCCACATTTACAGAACATTGCATATAATGTCAGATTTAAAATATATATATATATTATCAGAATTACTTAGTTTTTTCTTCCTTTTTTCTTTTGAAAATATTCTTTTCTTTAACATATGATATGTGGCATACTGTGCATTCTATACTCGTGTAAATCATGTGTGTCCACATGGGTCTGTCTAGACACGGCTCATAGGGAGGCAAGCAAGGATATTTCTAGAGTCGTCTCCTACCACCCTTCTCCAAAGAATTCTTTGATTCCCACCAGGAGGACAAGGAGATTGGGGCCAGAGGCTCGTCACTTTATTCTTTTTATTGAGGGGGGATAGAATTATATCTATCTGTACTCCTGAAAATTATTAATCTTCGGAAAATAATTTTTAGGTTAAAACTTCTTCACTCCTAATCTCTATCCCTTCATGGAGGAGTGCCCCAAACGATGTATCTAAGGTTTGACTCCCTTCCCATCAAATGTCAATTCCGAAATGAACACAGGTGGCAAACAGCAAATAAACCAATTTATCCAAGTGAATAGCAAAACAGAAACCAGAGAAGTTATACATGTGAAAATACATACCAGAAAATATAGAGTGAATGAGCTCTCCCAGTGGGAACAAGATAACTTAGCTCAACCGAGAGAGTCCCAGATCTTACCCAAGGGGAAATCTCCCCGAGTCTCTAGTGTAGTAAGCTGGGAGGAAGGACATGATCAAGGTGCCATCTCCTCTACATGTCAATTTCTTCCCAGGCTCACTCTCTCTTCAGGGACCAGAATCTGGAACACACATCTTCTCTCTCAAAGCTGGAAGCCTGAAGATCAGAATCTTTTCTTCCCAAATTGTCACCAATTCCGCACAGACACAGAGCTTTAAGGAACCAACTGCTACCAACCAGGAGAGTCCCATGTAAATAGACTTCAAGGGATGGGTTACATTCACAAAGGATGACTCTCATGGAGGGGTGAGGGGAGGGATACCAAGGGAGATGGAGGCAAGATAAAAACAAAAGATCTTCATAAAAATCTATTTTTAAGAAAGCACCATGGGCTTTTATCAGCTGTATGACCTTAAACAGATCACTTCATTAATAATGATAACTTTTGCATGGTGCTTCCTGTCTGCCTGGCGCTGTACTAAGCACTTTACAATTATTATCTCATTTGATCCTCTTAACAGCCCTGACAGGTTAGTACTGTTATTAGCCCCATTTCACAGATAAGGAAGTTGAAGCCAACGGAGGTTAAGTGACTTGCTCAGGGTCAAACAGCTGGTATGTCTCTGAGGCTGGATTTGAACACAGGTCTTCCTGCCTCCAGACTCAGCACTCTAGCCACTGTATAACCTCTTGGAGCCTCAGTTTCTTTTTCTGTAAAAAGGTTAACGATTCCATACTTGCATCCTTAACAAGGTTGATAGGAGGAAAGCAGTTGATCTGGGACCCTCCCTCCTCTAATTAGTATCGATCTTAATTAGTCCCTCAAGTCCTCCTGGGTAGATTATAAGCTTGCTTAGGGCAGGGACTGTGCCATTTTCACTCTAACAAAAAGCATTATATGTAATAGGCACTTAATAAATGAGAGTTGAATGGAGGGGGCCAGATCTTTCTTCTACCTCTTTGATTTCAGGGAGCCCAGAGAGTGTTGGATAAAGGTTTTTTCAATTAGTAGGTAGCAGTATAGGGGAAGTAGCACCCCTTCAAACACATACACACACACACACACACACACCTGCAGAAAAGTCTGGTGGTGATGCCAACCCAGAGCTCTGCCCCTGCAAGAAATCACTTGGAGGTGGGCGATAAAGGGGAGGGGAGTTAGATGCTCATTTCCTGTAACCCTGGGAAGGGATGAGGAATTGTACTAGGATAAAATATGCTCTGTCTCCTGCCTGTCGCTGGCATTCGACTTGGAGCCGAGCCCAGGAGATGCAGCGAGCAAGGGCTCCAGGCACAGAGGGGAATGGGGTGGGGGAATGTGGGGGGGTAGAGAAGAAGGGATGCGGGAGTGGAGATGGGAGGGGGCTGCACGAATACCTAGGAGGAAGAGGAGGAGAAGGAGCCACATCCTTTGTCTCCCCAAAGGGAAACACTTGTGGGATGCTATGCCCTCCCCCAAACGTGGGAGAGAGGAAGTCAGACTGGGAGTCAGGAGATCTGGGTTCTGGTTACAGAATGCTCATAAACCGTAGGGCGAATTGAGGTGAGCCAATGACTTCTCTCTAAGACTCAGTTTAGGGGGCAGGACTACACAGTCTCTAAGCTTCCTCTCATCTCTGCTCTGCCATTCTGTGCTCTTTTCTAAGCTCTTATATTCTCTTTACTGAGATCTCTTCCAGCTCAAACAGAATCACACAGAATTTAGAGCTGCTGAAGGGACCTCAGCATCTCTCCAGAGGAACCCATCCATGAAAGGAATCCCCATTGTAGGTGACCTAAAAGGGGTCATCCATCCTCTCCTTGAAGAACTTAGGGGGAGGGGCTACCACCTCCCCAGGGAGCCCCATTCTGCTCTCCAGACTGTTACCCAGTTTTGCTTTTTGGTGGTAGCTGTTGTCATCCCCCTTCCCAATATTAAGCATAAATTTGCCTGTTTACAACGCACCCCCTTTTGCTTCTAATGGAAGAGGAAAGCATTCCATGCCCTAAGGCTGCTTCCCACTCTTCCTTGTCTAGACTTTCCTACCCCATGGGTCAGACCAGCCCTACTTAGCATCCCCACACTGTTCTCACACTCTGTTTTGAACATTTGCTTTTCTTTGGGCTCCATCCTCCCCAGATCTTTGTCTCCACCTTTCTGCCCCAGGCCTGTCACCTAATCCCCAATTCATCCAAAGGTGCTGTCACTGAGCTTAGTATCTGTGAATCAGCCTGCTCTCAGTTCTAGTGGACCTTGTTCTCTAGTCTCAGCAGGAAGGTCTTGCATCCCTGCCCCGGATGGGGGTCTCACTCACAACGATCTTTGCAGGCAGCCTCACCTGCCGCTGGAATGCCAGCTTCTTTTCTCTCCAGATCTCCATTTGGTCTGAAAGGAGAATTAGATTTGGTGCTGTAGCATTTTTTAAAGGGGAAAGAAGAGGATGCTTTGTGTATCGAATCAGTATTCCACAGACCACGCTGAATTCAATACATCAAAGGTTGAAGGATCATACAGCCCATTAGCTACAAACTTTAATTTCCCTTCGGGGCTGGTTGGTTACAATGGAACTACAGGCCCAATTACAACTTTTCCTTCACTGACAATCTGCTCAGATCAATAATGCCTGCAACGTCTTGACTCAGGATGGCTAGATTCTGCCTCCCACAGTGGGCAGCTCCCCACCGCCATTCTCCCGGCACAGCCAACATGGAGGGAGGTTCGCTGCCATCATCAATGAAGAGGACATTTTATTTTTGCCTGGTGGCAGAATGAGCTACAATGCAGCTAGCATGCGTTGCCTCGAGAGGTGGTGAGCTCCCCATTACTGAAAGTATTCAAGCAAAGTATAGATGGGTATTTGCCAGAAAGGTTGTAGATTCGTGCCTCATGTATGATTGGGCTAAGTGATCCAGGAGGTTCCTCTCAGTCCCATAGTTCTTTATTTCTTTAAATTGAAGATCTCCTCCAGTTCCAGTACTTTAGGGCTTGGAAAACACACAATAAGCTAACCAGGTCAGGATTCTGGGGCCCTAAGTTCCCTTCTGTTCTCTAAGAGAGGCAACTGGCCATAGCAGGAGGAGCTCTGGGCTTACAGGGACCCACTTCTCATTCCCAGCTTGTCTGTGAAAACAATCTAATCATTTAACCTTCAGGACCCTTCCTTTGCTCATCTGTAAAATTGGATAATAACTGCATTATTTCCCTGGCTCAGGTGATAGAAGATCGAAAGGGATAGTGTCCATAAGAATGAGCTTGGCTTCAAAGAAGAGACATGAACAGGCTCCTCCTCCCAAAATCAATTGCAGAGGTTGGGGTGGGGGATATCTCAGGGTGTGGAACATTGCATATGTTGTCAATTTTTTTCTATGTATTAATCAGTATTGAAGGTTTTTTCTCCTCTTCCTCTTTTTTTCTTTTTAGAAAAATGTGTTGTAATATTAGGATGGCTTTCTGGGAAAGGGGGAGGAGAACAGAGGGGAAATTTAAATGATGTAAAAATAAAAGATCGATAAAATTTATTTAAGCCAAGAAAACGTATGTAACTTTAGAATTGTAAAGTGTTCAGAAATATAAATCCATTCCTATTAATCATTATAATTACCCTTCAGTTCTTTGTTCCCAGACTCCTCTAAATGTTAAGACATCGTTCTATAATAATCCTCCACTGAGTCAGCTTTGAAATTCTGTTCTAAGGCCCCTCCCAGCTCCGACATTCCCTGTTCTGAGGCCCCTCCCAGCTCAGCCATCCCCTATTCTAAGGTCCCTTCCTACATTTTAGGATTCTAAATTTCCCTCAAGGTCCAAGATGCTGTTCTATGATGTGATAAAGCTCACACACAAGTCAGCTCAGGAAAATGGGAGGTAAGATTCCCCCATGAATCTTCGAGAGGAGCAAACACCAGTCAATCAATAACCACCATGAATATAGTAGTATAATAGCTAACATTTCTATAAAACTTGCAAAGCCTTTTATGTATGTTATCTCGTTTGACCCTCACAATAACCCTGTGAGGTAGGTGCTATCATTATCATCCCTGTCTTACAGATGAGGAAATCGAGCTGAGAGGGGTTAAACAACCCAGCACTAAGCAAGTGTCTGGGGTAGGATCTGACCTCAGATGTTCCTGACTCCAAGTCCAATGCCCCATTTACTGTGCTACTGGGCACTATGCTAAGTGCTGGGGATACAATAAAAAGGTAGAAAATAAGCGCTGCCCTCAAAAAGAGTCCAATGTCTCATTAGGGCCCGATTATGACTTGGTTGTTCATTAGGTACAAAGATGGGAGATTTTTGCACCACGTGGGAGCCCCACTCCTTGGGCTGTCTGTCCCTGTCCTCCATATGCCAAGGAATCTGGGAGAAGCTGAGAAGAGGGCAGAGGATAGATGGATGGAACTAGGGTATATGGAGGAAAAGGCAGGGAGCTGGTCATATCAAAAAACCCAGGTGAGCACTAGGAAAACCATGAGTTTGTCCCGAGAGTCAATGATAAGTACCAAATGGAGCCTTTGTGAGGCTGAGAAATATGGCCCTGGGCCAACGCAAGTGCCTTGGAAGAATTAATGAATGTCCATGTCAATTTCTGCTTCATCTGCCTGGAGTCGGCTTGGCTCAAGCATTCTCACTAGGGGCAAAAGAAAACAAAACAAAAAAATGCTTAGGTCTACAAAGCATTTCTGTACCATCCCCACCCCCACCCCCACCCCCATTTCCTTCCCATGAAATCCAGTGCCTTTTACACCAAATCCCAGCTTCCTCCAGGAAACCTTCCTTGACCATTCCAATCTCCAATGATCTCTCTTTCTCAACACCAATATCATTCTGACCTCTCTGAGCTTGGAGCAGAATTCTGATGTCACAGCAAGATAATTGTACTTCGAGCTGGAAGACCTTGGCCACTGACTGGCTGTGTGACCTTGGGTAAGGCATACCCTCTCTGAGCCCCAGTTTTCCCTGCTTATCAAATGGGATTAAGATTAGTTGCTCTGTCCCCTTCAGAGGTGTGATGTGAGCAAAGGACTTTCTAAATTTTGAGGTACCATCATGGGTTGTCATGTTAGGCAGATGATGTGGATTGTGAGTTGTTCACAATGAGTTGCAATCTGAATTGTTGGAGGAGGTTTTGAAATTAGTGAAAATGGATCCATGGGGGTGGAGTGAGGGAGGAACTGTTATATGCTGCACTTAGGAATGGGAGTTAGTGAGGTTAATTACTATTAATTATTATTATAATAATTATTATAATTGTTAGTGGTAGTGGTGTCCAGATTTATTTTTTAAGTGTTCTCTGTTTTCAGGAACCATCAGTTTGATATGGAAGTGATCTCATCACCTGTTGGTACTTTGTTCCCATCAAATTACCTTGTGTTTATTTTCTGTATATTTTATAGTCAGTTATCATTATACATGGGCAGCTAGGTGGCACAGTGGTGGATATAGTGCTGGGCCTAGAGTCAGGAAAACCTGAGTTCAAATCTGGCCCCAGACACTTACAAGTTATGTGTTCCTGGGCAAGTCACTTAAGCCTATTTGCCTCACTTTCCTCATCTGTAAAATGTGCTGCAGAAAGAAATGACAAACCACTCCAGTATCTCTGCCAAGAAAACCCCAAATGCAGTCACAAAGAGTCAGACACAACTAAAACAACTGAACCACAACAATAATGATCATACATGCTGTATTCTCTCACCTTAGTAGATTCTAAGCCCCTTGAAGGCAGGGACTAATTTATTTTTGTCCCCCTTTGACCCTGTTTTTCAACCCTGAGCCATCCAGAACCATCAGAGCTACCAGACTGTTCACACAGTTTGAATGAGGTGGGAGCCACTAAGTCTATTCTTTCTAATGAGATGGAGGACCAAGAGCATTTGTCATGTGCCTAAGGCACCATCCGCCATACTGCTGAAACCCTTAGGACTTCCTGGCTTTTACATCCATACTTCAGGTGAATTTTATTTAACATGTTTTCTCCTCCAATTAGAATGTGAAATCCTTGAGAATAGAAACTGTCTAGCTTTTTTTCTATTTGTACCCTCAGAACTTAGCAGAGTTCTTGGCACACAAGAAGCATTTAATATACACTGTTTCATTAATTTTCATTCATTCATTTGTGTCTCCCTAGCCTAGCACAGCGGCTGGTGTTTAAAATTGCAAATCGAATGGAATGGAATTAATAAGACAAGTATACATAAGAAGAGATTGCTCGAGTCCGGAAAGGGATATAAGCAATGTGAGCCATGGAAATTTAGAAAGAGGAGGAGGCTAAAAGAAAACTTTTGTAGAAGGTGATCACTGTAATTTTGTCACAGGAATCCCTTGATTCAGAGACTAAGCATATCTAAGCAAAACTACCTGTAATACGAATTTCATATCATCATCATCCTCATCCTCCTCTTCCTCCTCTTCATCCTCATCCTCCTCCTTCTCCTCCTCATCATCAGTAGTTTCATCATCACATTTATCAGAGGAAATGTTGCATAGTAGATAGAAACCTGGTTTTGACTTGATGAAAACCTGGGTTCAAATCTCACCTCTGTGTGACCATGGGCCAAGCACAACCTCGCTAAATTTCAGTTTCCATTTTTGTAAAATGGGGGTGAAAACATTACTTACCTCCCTGGGTGTTTCTGAGGATTAAATTTGATGAGAGAGAGATGTAAAGTCCTTTGCATCCTTCTATAAATCCCAGTGTTTTATGGTTTGCAAAATGCTTACCATTCATTCATCAATTTACTTGATCCTTGCAGAAAGTTTAGTGAGTTGGAGACTTCCCCATTTACAAATGAAACTGAAGTTAAAAGAGGGTGGGTGACTTCACAATGGGCACAAAAGCTAGTAAGGGTCAAAGGTGAGATTAGAATCCTCATCCAACTTTCTAAATAAAACCCTCTTTCCCCCACATCATGGTGGACTCTTCTTAGTTCCTCCATAAAGAGATAAGGGATGATCACTGAAGATAGATAATAGCTGGGTCACAGAATTGAATGGGAGAACAGTCAGGGAGTTGTGTTTGGGCAGGGATTTCAAGAATCCAACACAATTCCCTATCATTTCAACATCAATCTGATGCTGGAACGTCTGGGGACCTTGGAGCACCATGATCTCTAAAGGTTCAAAGTTGCAATCCGTCTAATGTATTTCAGAGAGACAGGTGGCATATGTCTCAGCTACGACACAATATCAGTGATAACTTGGGTCTAAAGACTTCACCAAGAATGTGTGTGACTTGAAAAAGAGGTGGGTTCATCAAATAAGACAGCAAGAGATGACAGGCGGTCAGTTCCAATAGCATCCATGACTTGAACAATTTTTAACATTCATTTTGGAGCTCCAAATCCTCTCTCTTTCTCCTTCCCCACCTTACTCACCACTAAGGTAAGCAATTCAATATAGCCTACACATGTGTAGTAATGCAAAACATTTCAATATGAGTCATGTTGTGAAAGAAAACAGACCAAAAAAAAAACGCTCAAGAAAAATAAAGTTTAAAAAGCATGATCCAATCTGTATTCAGACACCATCCGTTCTTCTGCATTTTTCATCCTAAGTCCTTCAGAGTTGTCTTGGATCATTGTATTTCTGAGAATAGCTAAGTCATTCACAGATGATCTTCTTAAATATTGCTGTTATTTTAAGAACTGGAAATCAAGGGGATGCCCACCAATTGGGGAATGGCTAAACAAGCTGTGGTATATGAATGTAATGCAATACTATTGTCCTATAAGAAATGCAGCAGATGAGGACTTCATAATAACCTGGAAAGACCTACATGATCTGATGCTGAGTGAGGGGAGCAGAACCAGAAGAACATTGTACACAAACACAGACATACTGATTCTGTGATAACTAAGTTTGATAGACTTGGCTCCTCTGAACAATACAAGGTTCAAAGACAGCTCCAAAGGACTCATAATGAAAAGAGCTATCTACATCCAGAGAAAGAATTACAGTCTGAATGCAAATTGAGGCAAACTGTTTGCTCTCTCTTTTTTCTCCTTCCAATTTTGGCTTTGTTTCTTCTATCTCATGATATATTCCATTGGTCATAATTGTTCTTAATAACTTGACTATTGTGTAAATAAGTTTAATGCAAAGGTATATGTAGAACATATATCAGATTCCATGCTGTCTTGGTGGGGGAAGGGGAAGAAAATGTGGAACTCAAAAACTTGTGGAACTGAGTGTTGTAAACTAAAAATTAAAAAAAATGATATTAAACAAAAGAATCTCCAAAAAATATATTGCTGTTACTTTGTACGTAGTATATTTCACTTTGTATCAGCTCATGTAAGTCTTTCCAGGTTTTTCTGAGAGCATCCTGCTCGTCATTTCTTATAGCACAATAGTATTCCATCATAATCACATACCACAATTTGTTCAGCCATTTCCCAGTTGATGAGCATCCCTTCCATTTCCAATTCTTTACCACCAGAAAAGGGCTGCTATAAAGATTTTTGTATATATAGGTCCTTTTCTTTTTTGTTTTGTTTTTTTTTTAATCTCTTTTGAAATACAGACCTAGTAGTAGTCAAAGTATATAGTGTCAAAGAGTACATATACATGGTTTTATAGCCCTTTGGGCATAGTTCCAAATTGTTCTACAGAATGGTTGAATCAGTTCACATCTCCACCAGTTGTGCATTAATTTCTCATTTTTCCCACATTCCCCCCAATATTTGTCATTTTTCTTTTCTGTTCTATTAGTCAATCTAATAGATATGAGGTAGTACCTCAGAATTGTTTTAATTTGCATGTCTCCAATCAATAATGAGTTGGAATATTTTTTCAAATGGCTATATGAAAAATATATTTTTCCATATGTCTTTGATTACTTCATCTGAAAACTATCCTTGTCTTTTGATCATGTATCAATTGGGGAATGGCTTTATTTTTATAAATTTGACTCAGTTCTCTATATGTTTGAGAAATGAAGCCTTTATCAGAGAAACTTACTTCAAAATTTTTTCAATTACTGTCATTAACTGTATTTCCCTCCATCTTATTTCCTCCTGTTCATTCTATTCTCTCTCTCCTTTCACCCTATCCCTTCTCAAAAGTATTTTGCTTCTGATTACTCCCTCCCACAATCTGCCCTCCCTTCTATCACCCCCCTTTTTTTGACTCCTTCTACTCCTACTTTCCTATAGGGTAAGATAGATTTCTATGTCCAGTTGAGTGTGTATGTTTTTCCCTCCTTAAGCCAAATCTGATGAGAATAAGGTTCATTCACTCCCCTTTGCCTCCCCCATTCCCTTTCCACTGTAAAAGCCTTTTCTTGCCTCTTTTATGTAAGATAATTTACCCCATTTTATCTTTCATTTTCCCTTTCTCCCAGTACATTTCTCTCACCCCTTAATTTTATTTTTTGATAGCATTCCTTAATATTCAACTGACATCTGTGCCCTCTGTCTATATATACTCCTTCTAACTGCCCTGATAATGAGAAAGTTCTTATGAGTTACAAGTACCATCTTCTCATGTAGGAATTTAAGGAGTCTAACCTTAGTAAATCCCTTATGATTTCCTTTTTCTGTTTACCTTTTGATGCTTCTCTTGAGTCTCATATTTGAAAGTCAAATTTTCTATTCAGCTCTGGTCTTTTCATCAAGAATGCTTGAAAGTCCTATAAATGAATGTCCTTTTTTCCCCTCTGAAGCATTATACTCAGTTTCGCTGGGTAGGTGATCCTTGTTTGTAATTCTAGCTCCTTTGCCCTCCAGAATATCATATTCCAAGCCCTCCAGTCCTTTAATATAGAAACTGCTAAATCTTGTGTTATCCTGACTGTGGCTCCACAGTACTGGGATTGTTTCTTTCTGGCTGTTTGCAATATTTTCTCCTTGACCTGAAGCTCTAGAATTTGGCTATATTATTCCTGGGAGTCTTCATTTTGGGATCTCTTTCAGGAGGTGACAAGTGGATTCTTTCAATTTCTATTTCACCCTCTGGTTCTAGAATATCAGGATAGTTTTCTTTGATAATTTCTTGAAAGATGATGTCCGGGATGATGTTATGGCTTTTAGGTAGTCCAATAAATTTTAAATTCTCTCCTGTATCTATTTTCCAGGTCAGTTATTTTTCCAATGAGGTATTTCACACTGTCTTGTATTTTTTTTCATTCTTTTGGTTTTGTTTTTTTTCTTGATTTCTCATAGTTATCAGCTTCAATTTGCTCAATTCTAATTTTTAAGGAATTATTTTCTTCATTGAGCTTTTGTACCTCCTTTTCAATTTGACCAATTTTACTTTTGAAGGATTTTTTTTTTCTTCAGTGAATTTTTGTGACCCCTTTTCCATTTGGCCAATTCTGCTTTTTAAGGCATTTTTCTCTTTATTGGCTTTTTGTACCTCTTTTACCATTTGGCCTACTCTATTTTTTAAGGTGTTATTTTCTTCAGTATTTTCTTGTGTCTCTTTTACCAAGCTGTTTACTAGTTTTTCATGATTTTCTTGCATCATTCATTTCTTTTCCCAATTTTTCTTCTATCTCTCTTACTTGATTTTCAAAATGTGTTTTGAGCTCTTCCATGACCTGAGACCAATTCATACTTTTCTTTGAGGCTTTGGATATTGGAGCTTTGATTCTGTTATCTGTTTCTGAGTGTGGGTGTTTTGATCTTCCTTGTCCCCATGGTAACTTTCTATGGTCAGAATTTTGTTGTTGTTGTTTGCTCATTTTCCTAGACTATTTCTCGACTTTTGTGTGGTCTGTCCTTCATTCTTGAAGAGGACCATGACATCAAGAAGATGATGCCATGATTTGTAAGTGAATTGGATTTAAATGAGAAAGGGCTGTGCAAAGTCACCAGCCTCACTTTCTCCTCCAGAGCCATCTGGGTATAGATCAGGACATCTGGAGATGACCCAGCTCTTGACTTTTAACTCTCTGTTAAAATAGGACTCTGCTTCCTGGGTGGAGGGCATGTTGTCCCAAGCTTCAGGGGCTTTGTGCAGCTATTTTCAAAGATACTTGTAGAAAGCTGTAAGTTTTCTGTTCTTCCAAAGTGCTATCATTTAAGGAGAGGTGTTTGCTACTCTCTTGGCCTGTACTCTGCTCTGTGAGCGACCACAAGCTGCCCTGGAATTGTGACCAACGTCCCAAATCCACTACTGCCACAAACTCAGTTGTGCAAGTGCCCCTCCTCTCCCTGGGACTTCCACCTAGGATTGCAACCCTGGTCCAAGTATGGACAAAGCAACAGAATCTGCCTCAGTGCTAGCAAAAGATCCATGTAATGTCCTTCTGACCAGTTGCTCATTCCCCTTGGAGGAGGAAATGAACTGCCCATGCTGACATAAGAGTCAGAGCTGAGACATGAGCCCAGGGCTTTTGACTCCCAGTCCATTGCTCCTACAATTATGCCATCCTTCCTTCCTAAATAACTGTCCTCTGGATTCAGTGGAACCTCAGTGAGGGTTCAGAAGAAAATAGCATAAACAAGGTGTCAAAATATCTGGATTCACTTCACAATTCTAAAACTTACCAGCTCAGTGACCTTAGACATCTTATAATATCTCTAGGCCTTGGTTTTCACATTTGTTTTTCTATTCTCAACATCTATCACAGGATCTTGCACATAGTAGGGGCACACATATAAATATATGCAAAACAAATACAGTGTAGTCAGGGGTGGGAATGGCCCTAGCAGTTGAATAGAATATAATGAAATATGAAGCCACCGTGTCCACAAAACACTGTGTAAATGTATGTTATTTTAATCAGTTTCCATTTTCTAACTGGAGATATTTTCACCTTGTGGTACAGTGGTAAGAGACCTTGATGGAGTCCTTTGTCGGTCAATCAGTCAAGAAGCCTTTATTAAGCTTAGCCAGGGATGAGGATACAAAAAAAAGACAAAAACCAGAGCTTGTTTGAGGAGCTCATACTCTAAATGGGGAGACAACATGCAAACAACTACATACAAATAAGCTGTAATCAGGATTAATTGGAGATCATCTTGGATGGGAGTCATTGGATTGGACTGGAAAAGGCTCCTTGCAGAAGGTATAATTTGAGCTGGGTCATGAAGGAAGCCAAGCTCCCCTGCTTACTTCCTAGATAACCTTGGACAAATTCCTGTGGCCTTCCCGGGCCTTGGTATCCTCCTGTATTACCAAACTGGCGTGGACAGGAAGACCTCTAAGGGCACATAAAACCCTACATCTTATGAGTACAACTGTATAAGAAATAGCCAGACTTGAAGACAGAGGCTCTGGCTCTAAATCCTGGCTTGTCCGAAGACACTTGTGTGAACCTGGTACATAGGAAGCTCTTAATAAACATCTATTGTCCAACTGACCAACCTCAACTCAACCAAGTGAGTATGTCATCTTCGTGGGCCTCAGTTGCCTCATCTGTAAAATGAGAGGGTTGGAATGTAGTGAATAGCCATTGACATTGCCTTTAGCTCTAGGCTTGTGATCTTCCACCAACAAATAGAATCTCTTGGCCAGCAGGGATTGAAATAAAGCCTCTGAATCTCAGAAGGCCAGATGTGGGGGCCAGACGAGGTTTTAGAAACAGTTTCCCTGGGTAGGATGTAATTATTCCTTCCCAGTTGGAATTTCCTTAGACTTAGAAGCTTTTACCAACAGAATCCCTCTAGCCTAGACTTTCAATTGTAGCCTGAGGCGAGCCTTTCTCTTCAGGGGCTTTATTTCCTCATCTGTTTAATGGGAATATTGGCATAGGCCCTAGGCCCCAGGTGATGCCCAAGGCCTCTTCCAGCTCTAACAGCCTATGTTCTAAATTCACTCCCAGCTCTGACATTTTTACATTCCAAGGACCCTCTACTGGCTCTAATATTCTGCTATTGTCTACATTCTAGGAGCTCTCACAGTCTATATGCTATGTTCTCCCAGCTCTGACATAGCCTGTTCTAAAGCCCTTCCCAGCCCTGACATTCCCTGTTCTAAGGCCCTCCAGCCCCAACATT
This sequence comes from Trichosurus vulpecula, assembly GCF_011100635.1. Classification (NCBI taxonomy): domain Eukaryota; kingdom Metazoa; phylum Chordata; class Mammalia; order Diprotodontia; family Phalangeridae; genus Trichosurus; species Trichosurus vulpecula. Next base: position 18,700,173 of record NC_050573.1, read on the forward strand.
CCCTGTTCTAAGGCCCCTCCCAGCCCTGACATCCCCTTTTCTAAGGACCCTCCAGCCCTGACATCCCCTTTTCTAAGGCCCCTCCTAGCCCTGATATTCCCTGTTATAAAGCCCCTCCCATCTCTGATATCCTGTGACTCTAGGGATTTGGCCTCTTTTTTAGACTAGCCTGGGTATTGACACAGGCGAATAGAACAGAGTCATGATGATACCTGGCCCAAGACTTCCACCAGCCTGGAGATCCCCAACATTAGAAGCTCTGGATTCTGTGCAATAACGTTTCAGGAACCACTCCCTCCTAATCCCTGTAAACCAAGTCTTCCTGGAGATGCAGGCCAGCCTCATCTCCCCTCAGCCCCCACTGCTGCTCAGTGCCAGCCACATTACACTCATTATGCTGGCTTCACTGCCCAAAGCTGTCCCTTCATTAGTGCCACCCCTAGGAATGCACATTGGGAAGCCCCAGTCTCCATCCTGAGCCAAAATGTGGTGCTTTCAAGGTAGCTAGGTGGCACAGTGGCTAGACCACTAGGACTGCAGTCAGGAGGACCTGAGTTCAAATCCAGCCCCAAGCACTTACTAGCTGTGTGACCCTGACTCAGTCATTTTACCTCTGTCTGCCTCAGTTTCCCCAATTATAAAATCTGGACAATAATAACCCTCCCAAGGTTGTCATGAGGATCAAATGCAATAATATTTGTAAAGTGCTTGGCACACAGTAGGTACTACATAAATGCTTATTCCTTTTCCCTTCTCTGCTGGGTAGAACCATTCAATGCCATTCACAAAGTGTTTTTAAGCCCTTACCATCTACACTAGGTACTATGCAGGGCATGGAGTTCCTATATGTACCAGACCCAAGAATTTCATCAGTTCAGGGAACTTCCAGTGAGTAAAATCTCTCTAGTCCTGTAAACCTGCTTCTTTCTTCTCTGCAAGTCGTGGTCTTAGTAATGCGTCTAGGGTATTGAGAGGTTAAGTGACTTGCCCAGGATCACACAGCCTGAATGTATCAGGGGCAGGACTTGAACCCAGTTCTTTCCAGTTCTGTTTTCAGTTGTCTATCCACTGCACCCTGAGGAATACATAGACAAAAGTGAAAGAGTCCCTACCCTCGAGGAGTTTACATTCTAATAGCTAACTTTTACATAGTATCCTCTATGAACCAAACAACGTACTAAACACTTTATAATTACCATCTCATATGATGTTCACATCAACCATGCAAAGTAGGTACTATTTTATTCCCATTTTACAGATGAGAAAACTGAGGCAAACAGCAGGTAGGTGAAATGTCCAGGGTCACATAGCTAGTAAGTGTCTGAGGCTGGATTTGAACTCAGGTCTTCCTGAGTTCTTGCTGGCTGCTCCATCCACTGCGCCACGTAGTGATAGTCTATTGTACAGCAGGAAGATTAATGACCTTGGAGCCCAGACAGCCTGAATTCCGACTGTAGCCCCTCCATTTACTTGCTGGGTATCTTTCAGCAAGGTTCTTCTCTTTCATGATCCTCAGTTTCATAACCCCTAAAATGGGGGTGATGCTCCTGGCCCTGTATCCCCTAGTGGGTTATTGTGGTGAGGACAGCACTTTTATAGAGACTATAGAGAAATAGAAAGAAGTGTTTCTCTTTCTGTGCCCTATTTGGTCTTTCCAAGCAGCCAGTTCCCCTGCCCATTCTCTGCAGCTGGTCTCTTGTGCTTTTGTGGAGCCAGGGATCAATCACTCAGAGCCCAGCTCCAATGCTGGATGTTGCCACAGGGTCGGCTTCTATTTTTCCTCCCATCACCCCCCACCCCCACAAACACATACCCAACCTTAGGCAGCTCGAAGATGTGCCTCTTTCAACACCAATATTTTCTCAGCTCTTTCGAAAGAGAAAGTCATGTGTTAAATGGGAGATTTGCTTGAGTGAGTCACCGGGAATCTAAGAGAAATCATATTAAGGAAGTAATATTTATGATCTCCATAAAGTGCCGAGCCCAGGCGATGTTCTGGAGCCAGATGGAGGACCCAGATGTGCGGGGAGCCAAATCGGGGACTGTCAAAAGGGGGCTCTTCGATCATGAGTTAAAGCCTGCCGTCCGTGCAACATGGTTATAGATGCCGCCTGCCCAGAGGTGGAGCCCCGCCTCGTTAGCTCCCTGGGTTGGAGAACTGTCTGAACAAGGAAGGTGTAGGGGCCAGAATGGACTCCACCCATCCCCCAAATCCAGATGTGATCAGGGAGACAGTCTAAGAGAACATCTGGATCCATCTTTGTCCTTTCCTTTCTTCTTCCTCCCAGCCGTGATAAATGAGAGGTAAAGTTCATGGTCTAAACACCATTGTGCCCACTTAGCAAACTCTCTCAAGCCTGTCTATCTGGTCCATCCTCACCAAAGCCACCATCCTAGGATGCAGTATGTATTCCTTATGCTATAACTCTGATGAATATATTGCTGTGAAGTTCCACAAAGCACTTTCTCCCATCCAACCTTTGAGGTAGATAATACAGGTGTCACTGGCCACATTTTTACAAATTGGGAAACTGAGGCACAAAGAAATTAAGTGACTCACCCAAGGTCACACAACATGCATGTGACAAACTGGTGGGTTGGAACTTGGGCTCCTGACTATACTATTCTACCAATCCCAGAATGACAAAAGTTTTTTTACAATCTGTACTCACCAACTGGCGCTTCTCATACATTGCCAAATCTCATTAACGGTCTTGTGCTTTATACCTGTCTTGTCTTCCTAACTAGATGGTAAGGCCTTGATGGGAAAGACTAGGTCTGGTTCTTCATTTTGTTCCCCCTCACACTGCCTAGTACACTATCTTGAACCCAAGAGATGCTCAAGAAAAGACTGGATGGGTCGTTTTAAGCCTGTCTGGGGAAGCATCCTAAGGGGATACATTTTCTTAACTGATCCCAAGTAAAGATGTGGCCTTTGATGAGGGACCAGGACTTTGGGGGGAATGGTACCCCTCAATCCATACCATGTGAGTGACTTCCCCCCCTCATGCTAATTTACCTAAGTGCCCAGTACTGCCCAAGGTCACTACCAGGGTGGAGGGTGGGGGAGAGAGAATAGAGGGTGAGACAGAAGAGAAAAGAAATGGGTACCAATTTTTAAGATTTACAATACAGTTGGATGCCTAAGTCAAGTCTGGGGCTCAGATTCTAGCCTGCATCTTCCTATAATGTGACCTTGGGCAAGTCAACCTCCCTTCTCTGGGCATTCCATCCTTATGTTATAAATAATATTATATTATTTACTCTATTAGTACTTATTATAGGTCTCTTCCTGCTCTGACACTCTGACACTATATGGCTTAAGGTCCCTTCCCAGTTCTAACATCCCCTGTTCTAAGGCCCCTCCCAGCTCTGACATTCCCTGTTCTAAGACCCCTCCCAGTTCTGACATCCTCTGTTCTAAGGTCCCTCCCATCTTTGATATTCCCTCTTCTAAGGTCCTACTTGCTCTGACATTTCCTGTTCTAAGACCCCTCCCAGCTCTGATATTTCCTGTTCTAAGTTCCATTCCCAGCACTAACATTCTGTGTTCTAAGTGCCCTCTCAGCTCTAACAGTCTATGTTTTAAGGTGGTTCACCGATCCAACATTCCCTGTTCTAAGGCCCTTCCCAATCTTGCAATTCTCTTTTCTAATGGCCTGCCTGTCTCCTACATTCTCTGTCCTCTGATTCTACCCTCCCTTCCAGTTCTGGCATTTTCTCTGCTTCTGTTTTCTCTCCTAGTCCCTACCTTGCTGTTCACCCTTGCTCTTCCATGGTATCTAGGCATCCTCCCGAGGAACCTCAGAATTCTTTTCATCTGCTGCTCTCCTTCCTTTGCCTCATCCTCCCCCCACCCCCCAGACTCTCTCCATGCTGTGACTGACAGGCCCTCAGCCCCAAGCAGTTCCTGGATGCAGGGAGGCAACCCTCACCAGACTTTTTTTTTTATTAGCAAGAGAAAGTTGGAATGGTTATGCAAATAGGCCTGTTAAATAAAGAATATTCCTAGGTAAAATAATTATGCAGAGCAGTTTCCCCTCTGCAGAAGGTGCCAAAAATTATCTCCCTGGTGCCAATTATATGCTTGTTAGCACTGACATTCTCAGAGTCATTACATCGAATGGGTGCCGTTTATGTAGAATCTACACTGTGTTCCATTGTAACTCTCCCTCTATTTACAACTCGGGATAATAAATGTCATTTTTTAAATGTTAAGGTATTTGGTATTTAATCTATCATTAAAGCTTTAGATATGTCTAGCCCTAATAGTGAGGTAGCTCTGAGCACCCTCAGGCATCACAAAAAGAAAGAAGGGGCTGAGTGGAGAGAGCCCTGTCTGGCCCCAGGGTCAGGAGATTGGGGTCTACAAGCAACTTCAAGTATGACCTTGGGAAAGTCTCATCCCAATCACTGGCCTTGGTTTCCTCCTTTGTAACATAACAATGCTGGCCTAGATAATGAAATAGGTTCTTCAAGTTTGAATGGTCTGTTCACCTCTGCTGCTCTTTGTTCTATATCCTTTGTTCTGTTGTTGTTCAGTGATTCCAGTCATGTCTGACTCTCTCTGACCACATTTGGTGTTTTCTTGGCAAAAATACAGGAGTGGTTTGCCATTTCCTTCTCCAGCCCATTTGACAGATGAGGAAACTGAGGAAAACAGGGGGGAGTGACTTGCCCAGTGTCACATAGCTAATAAAAGACTGGAGTTGAACTCAGGTCTTCCTGACTCCTGGCCGGGCACTCTATCCACTCTACCACCTTACTGTATAGCATAACGGTGTCTTGTACTAGGCAAGTTCTTTGACATGTTTTTTTATTCAAATGAGAAAGAATGGGATGGGAGGGGGATAGGATGAGACAGGCTAAGAAGTCTCAAAACTACCAACTGATTCCAAAGGGAAGTAGAGCGTTAGTCCTCAACTAGTATCACAAGAACAGGACCAGCCCACATCCAAACACCAAATCCCACAATCACCAATGGTCTCTCACTATCTACTCTGCTTTCTATGAATTTAAAATCCTTCTCTCTGCCAACTACTAGGTAAGAAAAAAGCTTATAAACTCACCCACAGTGACTTATGAAAGACAGAATTGTAGGGTGCCAAAACTGGAGAGGTTTTTAGAAATTAGGACCCAGAGAAAGAAAATGACTTCTTCAAAGTCCCACAGTGAATAAGTGGAAGACCTGGGATTTACATGGGATTACATGGGAAGTCAGTTTGTTCTGACTTCAAATCAGAGATCTTTCTGCTCCATCATCCTGAAGGTTAGATGGTTCCTGGGAACTCAGAATAATTAGGAGGTATCATACAAGGCTTGGTTTTTAGTATTGCATCATGGGTCATCTCCAGTCATCCTGATGAATATCTGGTTACTGGACCCAGATAGCTCTGGAGGAGAAAGTAAGGCTGCTGACCTTGCACAGCCCTCCCTTACTCAAACCAAAGTCAACTGCAAGTCATGTCATCATTTCCCTGATGCCATGGTCCTCCTCGAAAATGAAGGACAAACACAACCTGGTTTTTAGTATCATGGGACAAACCAAGGAGAATAATGTAAACTTCAGTAGGAGAAAAGTTCCTTGAGAGCAGGGAATATCTCATTTTGGTGTTTGTATCATAAGTACCTAACACAGTATTTGTCCACAGTAGGCATTTAATAATAAAGTCTTGTTGGATTGAATTGAAGAGTAAGACATACATCTAGCCTTCAAGAAGTTCAAAACATAGCAGTGAGGCTGGGACAATCCATACAACTCTAACACTAGATAGCATGGTGAAAGACCTATAGGAAAGGGGCTGTGAGAATGAAAGCTCACAGAATAGCTATAAGGATCATGGCCCAAGTGCTGTGAGAATTCAGAGGAAGGATGAGTAGAAACTAGAAGACTGAGGATCTTCCAGGCAGAAGGCCAAAATCTTCAAAGGGGAAGGGACAATGAATTACCCTTTGGCCAAGTTGTAGCATATCTTTTGCCAAAGCACAGGATCATAAATATAAGAATTTAGATCTTGAAGAGGCTTTAATTCCAATGTAGTCGATTTCCTTCATTTTGCAGGAAGAAGTGACATTGAGGCCCAAAGAAGGATCATAGGACTGAGGAATGAAAGGGGCCTTGGGGACCAGCTAGTCATAAAGTACCCAGATCTAGAACTCAAAGCAACCTCAGAAGCCATCTAGACATCTCCCTCATTTCACCAATGATCCAAAGAAGCCTAACGACTTAGCCAAGGTCATGTAGGTGGAGTCCATGGTCCTGGAATGAAAATCTCCTTCTCTTCCAGTTTGGCTGCTGTGTTTCCTTTCCCGAAATCTCGTCAGCTCAAGTGCCTTGCCAGAAACTGGCCACCCCCTGCTGCTGGCACCCCCCTTGCCTGGCAGGAGGCAGCTTTGTGTCGGGCTGTTTTGCTGACCTTGCTCGTCGGAGGCAACATTTTGACATAACAAATTGCAATGTGATGAATCTGATCGTGTGAGTGGCCATCTGGTCATGTCCATGTGTATTTATGAACATCCTCATATTGGAACAAAGTGCCTTGGATAACAAGGTTATTAATCTTGAATAACTCTCTTTGAGGCTCTCTTCCTTGTCAGTTCTTTTGCCAAGAGCGTGTTTACCCATAACTCCTTGTTTGGGATTGGGCTGGGGCGAGGGGGAGGGTGTGTGTCCTTTCTAATACTGTTGGATGGCCTCCATCAAGCCTGCCTAGTCATCACCACACACTCATCATGGAGAGTCCTTTGTGGGACACAGACTCTCCATTCTACTTGCTCTCTGGACTTTGGAAGAAGGAGTTGATTTTCCATGAAACGGAGGCCATGCCATGGTCATGTGGCAGGTATGCCCAATTGTGCCCCAGGAATGGTGAAGGAAGCTCCTTCTCTCTCTACTTGTGTTGTAATTTCCCAGTCACCTAACTAGTAAAAGGCAGGGAGAAGACTACAAGATCATAGAATTAGAACCAAAAATGATCTCAGAGGACCCCTAGCCAAACCCCTAATTATACAGATGAAGGAAGGGAGGACCATAGAGGTTATATAACTTGCCTAATGGAGCACAGGTAATAATTGTGTAAGGTAAGATTTGAACCAAAGGCCCCCAATGTCAGAGGCAATCTTCTTCCCACTGTGTGATACCACTTTGCTAGAATTACAGGGTCATTCATTGTAGGGATGGAAGGTGCTTCCAAGGTCAACTAATCCAACCCATTTATTTTACAAATGAGAATATGGAAGTGCACAGAGATTAAGTGAGTTTGGATTTGGTGATTTCCAATGTACAGCTACAAGGGACCCCAGATCCTATACCAGGAGGGATACAGCTTCCAGGAAAAGGTAGGTTATAATTCAACTGGACTGTGACCTCATCTGAAGTATTATGTTCAATCCTGGGTGCCACAATTGAGGAAAGGTACTGATAAGCTAGAGAGTGTCCAAAGGAAGGTAACCAGAATGGTGAGGGACCTTGGGTCCATGTCATATAAAGCTTGGATCTTGAGTCTGCATCACATAAAGCCTTGCTGAAGACATTATGGTTGTTTAGATTACAGAAGAGAAGATGGTGGCTGGAAAGCAGGGACTTGCATAAGCTCCCACCCAGGTCCCTTCAAACACCTATAAAAACTGGCTCTGAACAAATTCTAGAACTGCAGAACCCATGAAATTGCAGAGGGAAGCAGGGCTCCAGCCCAGGACAGCCTGGATGGTTGCAAGGTAAGGTCTATTGCACAGATCTGGGAGTGGAGCGGAGCAGAGCCCAGCATGGGCCATGTGGACCAACCAGAACGGGAGCCAGGTAGAACAGGCCCTAGCGTCCTGAATCAGTGAGAAGTGGCAGTTACCAGACTTCTCAACCCACAAACACCAAAGCCAACATAAAGGTTAGTGGGAAAAGCTGCTGGGACAGAGGGAAAGGAGTTCGTGGTTCAGTCACTGCCCCAGGGGCAGTGGAGTTGGTGCAGCTACAGAACTATAGCTGCAGTTTCTTCTGGCTCTAGGCCCACCTGCTGGGAGGAATTAAGTGGCAGATCTGAGCGGGATTGCAGAGCCAGCTTAGATCTGAGTTTGTTCTGGGTTGGTGGTTCTTGGGGGAGGAATAGCACTAGTGTGGCAGAGCTTGCTGTGTAGCTCTGAAAACAACAGCACAGCCCCTCATGCTTGGGACAAAGTATACTCTATGAGCAGTCATACCCCAGTGAAAAACTCAAGGGTCAAGTAAGTTGGCTGGGAACATGGCCAGGGAGCAAAAACAGACTCAGATTAAGACTCAGACTTTGGAATCTTTCTTTGGTGACAAAGAAGACCAAAACATACAGCCAGAAGAAGTCAATAAAGTCAAAGAACCTACATCAAAAGCCTCCAAGGAAAACATGAATTGGTCTCAGGCCATAGAAGAACTCAAAAAGGATTTGGAAAAGCAAGTTAGAGAAGTGGAGGAAAAATTGGGAAGAGAACTGAGAGTGATGCAAGAAAACCATGAAAAACAAGTTAATGAGTTGCTAAAGCAGACTCAAAAAATACTGAAGAAAATATCACCTTAAAAAATAGGCTAACTCAAACCGCAAAAGAGCTCCAAAAAGCCAATGAGGAGAAGAATGCCTTGAAAGGCAGAATTACCCAAATGGAAAAGGAGGTCCAAAAGACCACTGAGGAAAATACCAACTTAAAAATTACATTGGAGCAAGTGAAAGCTGGTGACTTTATGAGAAATCAAGATATTATAAAACAGAACCAAAGGAATGAAAAAATGGAAGACATTGGAAAAACTACTGACCTGGAAAATAGATCCAGGAGAGATAATCTAAAAATTATTGGACTACCTGAAAGCCATGATCAAAAAAAGAGCCTAGATATCATCTTTCAAGAAATTATCAAGGAGAACTGCCCTGATATTCTACAGCCAGAGGGCAAAATAGAAATTGAAAGAATCAACCAATCACCTCCTGAAAAAGATCCCAAAAAGAAAACTCCTCAGAATATTGTTGCCAAATTCCAGAGTTCCCAGGTCAAAGAGAAAATACTGTAAGCAGCCAGAAAGAAACAATTTGAGTATTGTGGAAATACAATCAAGATACACAAGATGTAGCAGCTTCTACATTAAGGGATTGGAGGGCTTGGAATATGACATTCCAGAGGTCAATGGTGCTAGGATTAAAATGAAGAATCACCTACCCAGCAAAACTGAGTATCATGCTCCAAGGCAAAATATGGATTTTCAATAAAATAGAGGACTTTCAAGCTTTCTCAGTGAAAAGACCAGAGCTGAATAGAAAATTTGACTTTCAAACACAAGAATCAAGAGAAGCATGAAAAGGTAAAGAAGAAAGAGAAATCATAAGGGACTTACTAAAGTTGAACTGTTTTGTTTACATTCCTACAAGGAAAGATGATGTGTATGATTCATGAGACCTCAGTATTAGGGTAGCTGAAGGGAATATACATATATAGAGAGACAGAGGGCACAGGGTGAGTTGAATATGAAGGGATGATATCTAAAAAATAAAATCAAATTAAGGGATGAGAGAGGAATATATTGAGAGAGGGAGAAAGGGAGAGATAGAATGAGGTCAATAATCTTGCATGAAAGTGGCAAGAAAAAGCAGTTCTGTAGGAAGGGAAGAGGGAGCAGGTGAGGGGGAATGAGTGAATCTTGCTCTCATTGGATTTGACCTGAGGAGGGAATAACATACACATTCAATTGGGGATCTTACCCCACAGAAAAGAAGGAGGAAGGAGATAAAAAAAGGGGGATTGATAGAAGGGAGGGCAGACAGGGAAAGGAGGTAATCAAAAGCAAACACTTTTGAAAAGAGACAGGGTCAAGGGAGAAAATTGGATAAAGGGGGATAGAATAGGAAGGAGCAAAATATAGTTAATCTTTCACAAGATGAGTATTATGGAAGGGTTTTACATAATGATACGTAGGTGGCCTATGTGGAATTGCTTGCCTTCTTAGGGAGGGTGGGTGGGGAGGGAAGAGGCGAGAGAATTTGGAACTCAAAGTTTTAAAAAAAGATGTTCAAAAAAGAAGTTGCATGCAACTGAGAAATAAGATATACAGGCAATGGGGCATAGAAATCTATCTTGTACTACAAGAAAGTAAGGGTAAAGGGGATGGGGGGGAGTGGGGTGACGGAAGGGAGGGCTGACTGGGGAATGGGGCAACCAGAATATTTGCCATTTTGGAGTCAGAGGAGGGTAGAAATGGGGAGAAAAATTGTAAATCAAACTCTTGTGAAAATCAATGCTGAAAACTAAAACTATTAAATAAATAAATAATAAAAATAGATTACAGAAGAGAAGACTCAGAAGGATCATGATGATTGTCTTCAAGTATATGAAGGACTGTCCTATAGAGGAGGAATTAGATTTGTTCTGTTTGGCCTCAGAGGCAGAACCAGGAGTAGTGAAGGAAGGAGGAGGTGACAAAGAAGCCAACTGAGAACGGATATCAGGAAAAACTTCCTAAAAATGATTAGTTATATCAATGTGGAATTGATTGCCTGGGGATATGGTGGTTTCCCCTTTCTTGCAGGTCTTTACACAAAGGCTAGAAGGCCACTTGTCAGAAATGTTTCAGTAAGGATTTCTTTCATAAATGGGTTGGATGAGATGCCACCAAGGTCCCTACCAACTCTCAAGTTCTGTGATTTTATAATCCAATCAACCATAAGCATTTTTTGCTGTTGTTGTTTGTCCTTTGTTTTTGAAGAGGACCAATGATATCACAGGGTGATGTCTTGACTCATGCATGATTTGGATTTAAAAAGCAGATTGCACAAAGTTGTCACCCTCACTCTCTCTTTCAGAGTCACTGAAGTCAAGTGGCAGGACAAAAGTCAAGACGACTGGCAATGGCATAGGATGCAGTGAATGACCTTGGCATCTTCAAGGTCTGACCAAGCTCTAAGCACTCCACAACACCCGCTTCAGCTGCCTTCATGGCCATTGGAACAAGTCATTTTCATCCACCAGGGGAAGTCTTCACAAGCATTTTTATTAAACTCCTGCTATTTGCTTGGAATCCCAGCTCTGATATTCTATGTCCTAAGGTCTATCAAAGCTCTGATATTCTGTGTTCTAAGGTCTCTCCCAGTCCTGACATTCTATACCCTAATGTCCCTCCAAACTTATCTGTTCTAAAGATCCTTCCAGACCCAGCATTCTATATTCTAAGTCCCCTTCCATCTCTGTCATGTTATGGTTTAAGTCCCGTACCAACTCTGGAACTCTATTTACTAAAGTCCTTCCAACCTCTAAGGTTCTAGGTTCCAAGTGTTCTTTAAGCTCTTGGTCTGAAATTCTTAGATTCTAAGCTCATAAAATGTAGAGTGACCAAAGATGAAGGCCTGGAAGTCAGAAGACCTGAGTTTTATTCTCATCCAACACTTGCTAGCTGTGTGATTCTGGGCAAGTCACTCCCTCTGCCCCACCTTCAAGAGTACATTACATGAGGATAACAACATGTTGGCTACCTGCTTGCCAGGCTTGTTTTCTGGGTGAGGAAGGCACCCTGTAGACCTCAAAGCACAATGGAAACAGAATTGTTTTTAATGAGATTCTTGAGTCCAAGAGGCTTGGCTCCACTTCTAGCACATCTATCAGTAATTCACCCATGAATTCCACCCATTCTCATAAGCCAGTCCTTCTCTCTGGCCCTGCCAAATGGTCCAGCCCATGGATAATGGCTCTCGCTTCATTGTACAGGGTGTCTGGGCTTCTGTCCTTCCTCTGGCAAGTGCTCCCCCTGTCTTCTATTCCTTCCCATTTATCTTTTTCCACTTCTAGCATCTCATTTCAGGCCAAACTTTAGATGACGGGAACATTGATAAATTAATGATTGCAATTAATAAAAATTGACTCTGTGCTAATAAATTATTATAAAATGGCCTGTCAGATTTCTAAAATGAAATGTAAAAAGCCAGGGTAATGAGATGAGTGTATGTGCACGTCCCCAGCCAAGGCCATCAGCAAATACATGAGCTGGGGGTTGGGGTCTTACCGAGTAACCGGAAAACATCGCAAGGAACTGAGACCAAAGCAGCCCCAACATAAGCCAAGTAAGAGGCCCCCTACACACTGTAGCTTAAAAGCATTCAGGGACTCAAAATCTAACCCTCACATGCCCCTCCCAGTGACTGAAAGGATATCCATTAATGCCGCTTCCCTAAATGAAAGCATCAAAGGCCTCTAGTTGATAGGAAATAGTGGCAGTTAAGGGAGTATACATTCACATTCTGGGCAGAATGCTTGGTGTTAGAATTATATATAATCACAATGTTAGACATTGAGAGACCCTTAAAATATAGGATACAGAATGTCAGAGCTGGGAGGGCCCTTAGAACAGAGAATGGCAGAATTGAGAGGGGCCTTAGAACAGGGAATGCCAGAGCTGAGAGGGCCCTTAGAACAGAGAAGGTCAGAGGTAAGAAAGACTTGAGAATATGGAATATCAGAACTGTGGTAGGTTCAGAAAAATAAGACAAACTGGTAAAGCCAAAAGATCTCAGAACGTAAAACCTAGAGCATAAATGCTGTCAATGATCTTAAAATGTGGGATGTAGACTGCATGGTTCAAAGTCAGATGGTTGCTTTAGAGAAGCCCTTTGCAAACTTTAAATGTGATCTACCATTTTTATTTCTACCAGATGAGGACCCCTCCCAGCTCTGGCATCCCCTGTTCTAAGGCCCCTCCCAGCTCTGACATTCTTTTTTTATGATTCTAAGATCTCATCTTACTGTGTCTCTGCAGAACCTGAATTTCTTTCCATCCTACTCATTCAAATGTTATCCTCTACTTTCATATATTGATCACGTCATCCCTCAGTTTTCTCTTTTCTAGACCCAGTTCCATAAATCTTTTATCTGCTGCCTATTTTCCATCTTTTTCATTATCTTTGTCATATTCCTTATTGGAAAAAAGAGACTTTGAAAGTGAAATGACAATGAATAAGAGGGTAAGATCTCAAGAAAGTGAGAGAAAATTGAAGGGGTGAGAGGGAGAGGAGGAGAAAGACGGAGGGAAGAGGAGGATGGAAAAGGAGGGGAGAGAATGAGAGGGGGAGGGGGGAAGAGCAGAAGATAAACAGAGTGAGCAGAAGAGAGGGAGAGGAAGACAGGAAGAGGAGAGGGATGGGAGGAGAGAGAAAAGAGGCTAAAATGGGGAGGGGGGAGAGAGTGAAAGAGAAGGGGACAGAAAAAGAGTGAGCAGTAGAGACAGAGAGGAAGATAGGAAGAGGAGAGGACTGGGAGGAGAGAGAAAGAAGGGTGAAAGGGAAATAGGGCTATAGGGAGCACAGGGGAGAAGGAAACAATAGAGGAAGAGGAGAGGAGACTAGAGAAAGGAAGCTGGACAGAGAAGGTCAGGCAAAGCAAGAGGGAAGAGCAGAGACTAGAAAGAAAGGGATAGAGAGGGTGAGAGAGAGACAGAGAAAGAAAGCAGGAGAGACAAGGGAGAAGAATAGAGATAGGAGAGAGGGTTGGACAGAGAGAGGAAGACAGAGAGGAAACAGCAGGGACAATGGAGAGGAAGCAGGGAAGGAGGGAGGGAGAGAATGAAAGAAAAAGGGACAGAAAGAGAGTGAGCAGAAGAGAGAAAGGAAGAGAGAGAGAGAAAGAGGAGAGAGAGAGGGAGAGCAGGTGGATAGAGAATGAGCAAGAGAGAGAATGGGAGAGGGAGAGAGGACAGAAAGAAAAGTGGGAGGGAGCAAATGAATGGATAGATGGATGGATGGATGGATCTATCCAGGTGTATGGGAAGGCATTTTAAACATTTCCTATGTGTCTAGCACTGTTCTAAGAAGTGTGGATACAAGTACAAAAACAAGGTCACTTCCTGCTCTTGGGGTGCTTACGTTTTATGGTAGAGACAACATATATCGAGGAGTCATAGCCAGGGAGGGCCTCATAGCAATCGAGGATGGGATTATAAGGGAGTAGATCTATACCCAAGAACAATGACCAAGTTTCTTTGATCTTTGTTCCAGAGATAAAGGATCAGAGACTAGAAGAATGGGAAAGAGAGAGAAAGGGAAGTAGAGAGATAGATGGGTAAGAAAAGGCTGGGTTAGTGTAGCACCTTTGTGACTCCCCACTTTCTTCAAAGACAGGTTTCACCAGCAGCTGGGAGGAAATTTTACTGAATAATATAAAGCTGTGGGTTATCTATGAAGAGTGAGGACTGTTTCAAGCTTGTATGTATATTTGTCATTGCCCAGTTCAGACAGAAGGCCCAGTAACATGACCAGCCTTCCTTTTGGATGTGGACAGCAACTGTGGCCCAGGGCTACATTGTCTCCATCTCGATATTTGTTCCTTAACCCATTTGCTTCATGGGGAAGAGGAATGAGGCAGTTCATGAAGCTCCAAGAGTGCTGGGGGTTGCAAAAAGGTAGTTTTCAGTTTCATAGAAAGAAGTTTCTCGTGATAAGAGCTGTCCAGAAATGCCTCAAGCAGGAAGCAATCAACATGGGAAGTGTCTACCCCAGAGGGCAGTGCCAGCAGAATAAGAACAGCCCATGCCCTGGGATGGACATTCCCCCACCTAGCCCTTAAGTACTGTTCTGGCTGACCCCTGATTCTCTAGCATCTGCCCATGGCCTGACATAACCTATAATATCTCCAGACCCCTAGACTTCCTGGTCTTGGCCCCTGCTCGTTGGCCCTGTCCTGTGACCTATTGTGCTCTGGTGTGAAAAGAAGAGTATTTGGAGTTCCAAATCCGAGGGAAAAGCAAAGAAGACCCACCCTTATAAAGATCTGGCAAAGAACTCTCATTTTACAGATGAGAAAACTAAAGCCCAGGAAAAGTCAGACAACACACACACCAAGGTCTTCTGACTCCAGTGCTATCTTACTTCTTACCCAACCCAGTCTGGCCATATGTGGCTCTTGACCTGCCTTCCAGGTTTTTTTTTTCCTTTACCCCTATGAGAGGCAAAAAAGAGAGATAATAGAGACCATAGCATCCTCTCAATATGGGGGGGGGGTGGGCTGAGTCCCAAAGATGGGAAGTGACTTACCCAGGGTCACACAGCAAGGATGAAGTAGCAAAAAAAGATGGGTCAAAGTCCCAGAGAGGAGAAGACCTCATGCTTCCCAGGGAGGCCCTCTCCAATTGTCTGCGGTGTTTAATATTACAAGGTTATCCATGTTCTTAGTCAACTCTAGCCATGAATGTAAAGCAACCTGTTTTTACAACAGAATTGTTTAACCCTGCACCAATTAAAAGTACCTGTTATTAAAAAAAAGGGTAATTATGCTGTAATCAGTTTGACACAAGACATTAAGCAGATTATTATCAAAGCCTGGAAAATAGTAACTTCAAAGCAATTTCCTCCTTAAAAAGAGGCATTTGCATGCCACCATCCAAATGGAATCCTGACTCCAGGCACTTTTTAATTCAGAAGAATTTGGTTTCCAAGATTGTGGGAGCAGCTCAAGCTTTATGACACTGGAGGCCTGAATTACAAATTAACTTGGGTGGTTGGGGAAAAATATCTTCCAGTAACTTGTGGGCCAGACCACAAAGTTGTGGGTTGTGAAAGCTTTGGGATGTCAGTCAGGAGCCTTGGGTGACCAGCGGGTAAACACCTGCTATGCTTCAAAGACAACCTAAGGAAGTTATGGAACTATGCTGTGCCTTGATTGCCCTGTCTGTAAAATGGAAATAATCCCTGGACTTCCTGCCCTATTGGGCTATAGTAAGGAAACTACTTTGTCAATCTGGAAATGCTAAAAGACTTGGAGTTATTATTGAGGTTTGTAAAGATTTGGCCCCCACACTCACTTGTTAGCCTTTTTCTCTTCCAGCCTCTGTTATCTTCCACGTAAAATGATGTTGTAGGACTCCATGTCTCAAAGGTCCCTCCCAGCTATGACATCCCCTGTTCTGAGGCCCCTCCAAGCTCTGACATCCCCTGTTCTGAGGCCTTTCCCAGCTCTGACAACCCCTGTTCTGAGGCCTCTCCAAGCTCTGACATCCCCTGTTCTAAGGCCCCTCCAAGCTCTGACATCCCCTGTTCTAAAGTCCTTCTCAGATTTGATATCCCCAGTTCTAAGGCCCCTTCCAGCTCTGATACTCCCTGTTTTAATGGCTCTTCCAACTCTTACACTGTGGATTAGAAGTCCCCTGGCATTCTATGAGCCCGTGACCCTAACCAAGAATAATATTCTAGAAAGGAGCTGACATCCCATCATAGAAAAGTTGAAGATAAATGGATAGCAACAGCACAATCAGAAAAGAGAGGGAAATGAGCAGGAAGCTTTGCACAGAACCATCATTGGGAATGTCTCATCACGCCATTTATCCTTGCCTTTGGCCTCCCTCTGTCTCCTAAAGAAGCAGAGCTGACCCTTTGGCAGATTCCTAAAGCCTGGAATCTCCTTCTCTGAATCCCATTTTAAAATGTGTGAAATAAAATACAGATGATTACCAAGGACCCCTAATATATTGAAATAAAGCAGCATTTCAGGTTCACAGATCCCAGGTTAAGAATCTACTCTGCAGAATTACCTGGCCCAAGTCACATTCCCTATAGAAATTTCCAGGCCTTACGTGGAAATGTAAAAATTATATCTTACGTATCTCATGGAGCTACCACCAAGATCCCATGAGATATTGGGTCCAATTGCTTTGTAATAATGAGAGGAATTTCACATAATGCAATGTGAGTGATGGTTATCACCTCTCTAGGCCAGTCATAGTGGAAAGAAGTCCATAAGGTGCAGGGATTGTATTGGGTGGTGTCTACCAGTGATTTCAACTCCAACATTCCACATATCTGAGCCCCACTATTATGCTTCTATTCTGTGTGGCTCTAGGCAAAGTCCTTAGCCTCTCTGGCCTCTGTTCCCAAATGTAGAATGAGGTGCTTAGATTAAGTGATCTACAAGGTCCTTTCTAGCTCTGACATTCTGAGCTTGAGTCCCATCTCTGAAACTTAGGTGCTGTGTGACCCTGGGGCAAGTCACTTTAATCTTCTGCCTTGGTTTCCTCATCTGTCAAAAGAAAGAGAGGAGTTGGGCTGTAAGGTTCCTCCCAGCTCTCACTCTGTGTTCTAGAATCTTAGCTGAGCCTCACATCAACTCTGTAATGATGCTCTGTTTACGTCTGAGGAAACAGCTTCACTATATCACAAGGTTGTGAGTCTCAGATAAAATCCCGTATCATAGAGAGAAAGCTGGAAGTCACTGAGAACCATGCCTCCCTCCTTGTGACAGATGAGGAAACTGAGGAACAGAGAATTTCAGTGCTGTACTCAAGATGACACAGTAACTGCCAGGCAGGATTTGAACTCATCTGCCTGATTGCATAATCCCTTGCTCTATTCACTACACCATCCTGCCTCTAAAGATAATACATGTAAACCATTTTGAAAACTTTGGAGTATTGTAGGGATGCTAGCTAATGTTTAGCAGAGAGAGGGGGAGAAGAGAAGCAGCCAACAATCCAGGGGGCAAATTTGTTAACTCCAAGAACTCTGTTACACACACAGAGACACACACACACACACACAGACACACACACACACACAGACACACACACAGACACACAGACACACACACACACACACACCTGCCTCAGTTTCAGTTTTTATGGATATGCCTTGGACCAGGAACAGCCCTGGCCTTGGGGTCAGGAGATCTGGGTCAGGACTTTGCTTTGTGACATGGGGTAAATTCTTCCCCTCTCTGGGCTATTCCTACTTGGTCTATGCTGTGAGAGGGCTGAGCTCTCAGACTCCTTCCTTCCCTGACATTTGATAGAACAGCTGTTGTCTGGAGCATTTGCCTGAACATATGAGCTTATTTGGGGGAAGGGAGCAGGGGCTTGAGAAGTGGGGTCTCTTGTCTATTGGGAGTTGGATCCCCTGGATCCTTCCTCAGGCTTTCTCTCTCTCACCCTGAGTCCTGCTGGATCCAGCCAGTAGCCTTTGTCTTTGCTCAAAGGGTATGGATTCCACAGAGAATGGAACGAAGGAGCAATTCCAGGGATGAGGGCTGGGGGAGGGCCCTGAGCCTGTCCCTTCTGTTTCCATAACAACAGGGCTTCCATCAATCTTACTGAAACCCCCGTTTTCCAGCTCACTATCTTCACTTTCCATCATCTACATACCTGCTAGAGGCCCAGGCTGGGGAATTTGCCTTTCTGAACCAAGGGATGGTGTGTGTGTGGGAAGTGGGAGTTGTGGGGGGGGGGGGAGAAATGAGAGCAAGATATGTAAATCCTGGGTGTATTCAGCTCAACCGTGCCAATAGCCATAAAGGACTCCCAGGAACTCTCCAGTGGGAATGGGTGCTGCAGGCAGATTGGATGGGGTTACTCAGACTGAGTAGCTGGACTTTAGGTCTCTGGGTTATCGGACAGGGCCACCAAGGTCCGAGTCAGATGTTTGATTTCAGTGTGGGTTGGTGAGCATCACTGAGCTCCAGAATAAGAATTCCTATTTCTATGGTACTTTGAGATTTTCAAAGTGTTTTCCTCTCAACCAGACCTACAGCTAGAGAAAGGCAAGTGAGGCTTTGCCTGAGGCTGCTGAAGTTAGAGCGATGACAACCCTCACAGGTGTCGCTTAAGGGGCAGCCAAGAAACAGCAGAGCTTAGCACCCAGTTAGCAAGGTGAATGCCCTCAAATAAGAAGCTACTGAGATGCAGGAGAAGAAAAACCTTTGGTGGACATGGGCTGTTTGCTTTTTTGTCTTTGTAGTGTCCATATCAAGCATGGTGTAATGCATAGAAGGAGGAGGAGGGATGGAGGAAGAAAGGAAGGAAGGAAGGAAGGAAGGAAGGAAGGAAGGAAGGAAGGAAGGAAGGAAGAGGGGAAAGGGAGAGGGGAAAGGAAGGGAGGAAGGAAGGGAGGGAGGGAGGGAGGATGGGAAGGAGGAAGGGAAGGAGAAAGGAAATAAGGAAAGGTCATACTTTCTCCCCCAGGCGTGGATTGGGACAATGGAACAGGTACTTAGAATGGCACTTTTTGTCCAAAAAGTCAAATATAGTCCCAACATTTACTATCTATGTAACACTGGACAAGTCACAAAACATTTTTGAGTGTCATTTTATTGATCTGTAAAATGAGATGAGGTGATACTGACCCAATAATGGGGAATTTCCAATGAAGAAACTCCTTCTGCCAATGCATATTGGTACCTGCTCTTCAACATATAATATTAGAGTTGCCTGGGGCACGTTGAGATTAAATGACTTGCCCAGGGATAGATAAATAGCACAAATAGAAGGATCCCCATTTTAAAGGTGAGTTGAAGTCTCTTGCTCAATAGCTAGAAAGTGTTGGAGAGAACTCTAGAAAACTCCCCAGTGTCTTACACCCCCTTCTCCATAGCCCCATACCACAATCCATTCTTTTAGATTTGTTCACCTCACATATATACATGTCATTAGGACCAAATTGAGCAGGTTAAGACAGTGTGGAGAAGTCAGGGAATGCCATCTCCACTCTTAGAGAAGGGGACATGACAGGAAGGCAGCATGATGTGGTAGAAAGAGACATTTGCGACTTAGAGTCTAAAGACATATACTAAAATTTTTATTCTAATTATTAAATGTGCATCTTTAGGTGAGTGACTTTATCTCTCTAGACTTCAGTTTCCTGATAAATACAAGAGGAATCATAGTCAGAAGGTAGCTGATCAAAGAACCCCAATCAATTGATTTCAGACATATGTGTTCCTTGAGCATGCATCTCTCTACTCATTTGACCTATGGTTACTCAATTTGACCATTGGTTACCCGATGTCCTACCTAACATTGAGGCAGCCAGGTGACCCGATGGATAGAGCACTGACCTTATAGTCAGGAAGACTTGGCTTCAAATATAGCCTCTGACAATTAGTAGTTGAGTGACCCTAGGCAAGTCATTTAACCTCTGTCTGTCTCAGTTTCCTCATGAGGATAATGGACTCAACTATCTCTAAGGTGTCTTCCAGCCCTAGCTCTATGATACTAAGAATGTTTGTTCTCTGTATGCTATCACACCAAATGCTTTGAGCTGACTGTGTCAACTGGCTGACTACTAAAGGCAAGCTCCCCAGTGGGGACTCATGAGCTATTCCAGGAGTGCATCCCCAGAATGTCCCTGGAACCCAAAGTAGTTATTCCCCTGGCTACCTATCTTGCAGGTGGAAGCAAGTTGAGGGGATAGCTCCACAGAGGATTCAGTAATGACAACATGGTTTGGGGAGATAGAATATGGAGGAGATTCAAGGCTGTAAGCTCTGCATCTTGTATACTATAACAGATATTACCTTTGGGGCATGGGATACACTGGATGACTGCCAAGCTCCGGTTCTTTCAGCTTTCGATCAATTATCTTATGACACTCAACCAGCTTACTCAGCTTAGTCTTAGTCTTTATTCTAGAGCTGTTAAGAGCCCTGAGACATTAAGGGACTTGCCCAGGGTCACACAGACAGTATGTGTCAGTGGCAAGACTTGAATCAAAGTCTTTCTGACTTCAAAGGCCAACTCTTTAACCACTAAGCCAGCCACATCTCACCATAATGTTGTGACAGACATGAATCCTTTTAACTTCTACAAGACTCTATCCAAATTAGTCCTCCTGGTCCTACTCAAGCTATTGGTGAATGACCTGGTTCATCGCTCCACTGCTCAGATCATTTGGTTATTTCTCTGGAAAGACCTAAACTCTATTTTTAGTTCATTTTGTTTGAGGCAAATCACCATTTGGCCTCAACTTTTACTTCAAGCTCAGGGCAGAGAATCAGCTGTAACTTGTCCTGTCAAGCCACCGAAGGGCAAGGGGTTCTGAAGGTATTAGAAATAGGATGTGAAGGATGGCAGACCAGTGTGAGGAACAACAAAACATAAAAGGCCAGAGTTAGAAGCCTGATTAAAACACAGAATGTCAGCATTGGAAAGGGCCTTAGCACAGGGAAGGTCAGAGCTGGAAGGCCTGAGAACAGAAGATGTCAGGGGTGGGAGGGGCCTGAGAACAGAAGATGTCAGGGCTGGGAGGGGACCTATAACAGGAGATGTCAGAGCTGGAAAGGGCCTTAGAACAGAGACTCTAGGAAGTAGGAGGACCCTAAAGGATTTTAGAATATTGAATGACAGATTTGAGGGGGGCTACAGAATATTGAATGTCAGACCCATAATAAAGAACTTTAGAACTTAAAATGTCAGAGGTGAGAGAGAATAGAAAATGTCAGAGTTGGGAGGGGCCTTAGAACAGGATTCACAACATAGAATGTAAGAACTAGAATGCGCCTTAGAACATAGAAAGTCAGAGTTGAAAGGGACTTTAGAACACAGACCGTCAAAAGTGGAAAAACTCTGATCACACAGAATACTAGAGCTTTACAAAAGGCCTTAGAAACCATTTCAGAGCCAGAAGAAGCCTTCCAAAGCAACAACACCAATCTTCTCTTTTTTCAGATGAGGAAACTGAGGCCCAGAGAGGAAAAGGAACTTGCTCAGGGTCACAGAGAGATCTGGCGGCAGAGCCCATGGGGACCTCGATGCCTGATGCCCTGCCTTGTGTCCACCTACCTCCCAGCCTTCAGAGGTGCCTGCCGTGATGCCCCGTGCATTTTTATGAAATAGTATTTTATTAAATAAACAAACTGGAGCGATTCCAACAGATTTATGAACACTTCCTCTCTTCTCACTTGTTCGACCCATTGCAGATTTATGACTCTGCATTAACCTCCCGAGCACTCGTAAAGTTTACTAAGATAATGTTGGCAGGAGGGAGAAGGGATTTTTATAGCTGGGTAATAATTACCAAATGCAGAAAGTACTGGGGGAATCTGCTTGTTAGTTATGCCGGGCGGGCGCCTGATCAACAGTTAGGCTGTATATTGCAGTCCCCAAGCTATCGGCTAAGATCCCACCCCTCTTTAGGGGCTTCTGCTTCTTCCTCCCAGACCTCAGCACAGTGCCTGGCACATAGTAGGCACTTAGTAGTATTAGCAAAGAGTCAGGACTTCAGAGTCGGGACTGCTTGACAAAGAAAGTAATGGGAGGGAGATAAGTGCACCCCTTATTATTTCAAAGGCATCCTATTACCTACATATAGAATCGTTAAAATATTAGACCTTAAAGGCGAGACCTTAGAACATAGAATGTCAGAGATGGAGGGGACCATAGAACAAAGAATGTCTCAGCTCAGAGGGACTTTAGAATATAGATTGTTAGAGTTCGAAAAAGACTTTAAAAAGTCAGAGCTGGGAGGGGTCTTAGGGACATAGAAAATCAGAAGTGGAAGGGACTGTAGAACAGAGGATGACAGAGGTGACAGAGACCTTAGGAAACAGAATGTCACAGTTGAGAAGGGCCTTCGAATATAAATTGCCAGAGCTGGAAAAGACCATAAGTCATAAAATGTCAGAACCATGAGGGCCCTTAGAAGATAGGGTTTTAAAGGTGGGAAGGTCTTGAGACTATAAATTATCACAGTTCAAAGGGACCTTAGGATATAGAATATCAGAGATGGGAGGGACATTAAAATGGAATGTTACACTGAAAGGCAGCTTCAAACTCAGAATTTCAGCACTGATGGGAATTTAGACCAGAAAATATAGGATTTTTAGATCAGGAAGCGGCCTTAGGACACAGGCTAATAGAATGTTAGATCAAGAAAGGCCCTTAGAGTTCACCTCATCTACTCATTTCATTTTTCAGGTAGAGAAACTGAGGCCCAAAGTGGTTCAGGGTCTTTCTCGAGTCCTAACTGGCAAAGAAAAGAGAATGGAGTCAAACTTGAGTCCCTTGACCCCATACCCACTATACCACGTGAGTACCTCAAGTGTAGACCGTCAGAGCTGGGAGTGACTTTAGAACATAGAAAGCCTGAGCTGGAAAGATTCTTGGAACATAGACCTCAGAATGTCTTAGAACCGTAGACCATTCGTCTGGAAGGAATCCACAAGACTGGTCTACACAACTATCTCATTTTATAGGAGGAAGAAAAGGGGGGCAAGGGAGAAGAAGGGGCTTGTTCAATATTATATATGCATAGAATCAATGGCAGTCAAGACTGGTAGCAATCACACCACTATCTTCACCCCTGCTATGACCTAACATTCTTTCTTCTTGATTCAGTGTCATACAGAAGAAAGAGTGTTAGTTTTTGGAAACAGAGGATCTGAGTTCAAATCATCCCCAGCCACTAGCCCTTGTCACTACCTGTACAATCTAGGGCTCCTTATTCCTCAGTTTCCCCTCTATAAAATGAGAATATTGAACTAGATGTCCTCTGGGGTCCCTCCTGCTCTATGTACAGTCCTATAACAGGTTAGCCAGTAGGCAAGGCCCCATTAAAATTTTCCAGGCAGTGGCCCCCCAATCATCTTCCAGTTAGTTAGAGAAAGTCTAGAATTCCACATTTCCTGTTCACCCCCTCTACCAAAATATACATTTGTAGAAACATGGTATCTGTGAGAAGAATCATGAATGGGGAATCTGAATACCTGGTTTCTTGTCCACTCTTGGATACTAACTTTCTGTGTGGCTTTGCGCAAGCAGTTGGTTCATTTCTGGAACTCAGTTTGTTTATCTATAAAATGGAATTAAAAATTACCTATATGTATCTACCTCAAATGAGGGTCTTGGGGATCAAGTGAGTCCATTCATGTGGGAGCACTATTTTCGAAGTTCCCTGTAAATGGAAAGAATTGTTTCTGAGAGGCAGCATGTGAGAGCAGAAAGAGGCAGAAATCCTGGTGACTTTGGGTAAGGCATTTAACCTCTCTGGGTCTCAGTTTCCTTTTCTCTAAAAATGGGGACAGAGTGGACTAGATGGTCTCTACTGTCCTTTTCCATTCTAAATCCCATTACCCCTATTTAGCCTTATCAGTCAGTGGAAGATAGCCAGCAAGACAAGCCACGCATACAATATGATTTGAGGAAGTCATTTCTAAAAAGAAAAATCCGAAAGAATCTAAATCTAAATCTAAAAATCCAAGAAAAATCTAAAAAGAAAAAGAATGTAGTGATATTCCACCAGCTTATAACCATGCCTGTAATCCCACCATCAGTGATGCTTTCATTTGGATTAAGCATCTCCAGCTTATGTTGGACCTTTTAGAAATCTAGGTCTCTCTGGAAGGGAAAGGTCACCTTAGATCAGAGGGAATACCTACCTTAGACCAGAGGGGGTCAGTGGATCAGTGATGGGAGAGATGGAATAGGGCAGTAGAGAGGATCCCAAGAGTTTCTCAGGTGAGACATAGTGCCTCCCTTTCAGACCTCTCTCCCCTTGCTGCTGTTTTTTACCTTTCTTTGTTTTAGCACAGTGCCTGGCACATAGTAGGCACTTTTTAAATGCTAGTCAACTGACTGCTGCCTTGACTTCCCCTTAGACTCCTGTCTAGGTCCAGTCTCTGTAGGGCCTGGCTCATACTAGCATTGGTAACTCAGAGAGGGGCACACTGAGAAGTCCAGCCAATGGAACTGAATTTAGAATGCAGCCCCATCAATTAAACACAGACCGTGGGCATCTAGACCCACTCTGGTCACCAGCATAAGGCTTCTCCCCAATGCTTCCACTGACATCCCCAACACAAGCACCTCCAACACAGTTGCTGCACACACACACACACACACACACACACACACACACACACACACCACCTCCCCCTTCCCCACGCCTCCCTGAGATTTGAAACTTAAACAAGAGAGTATGAATAATGTAGTGATATTCTTCCCCTCTTCTTCCCTTCAAATCCTCTGAGGATGAGTGAGAGGCTTGTCTGCCTCATTAGTGACTGCTCAGCCATTTGATTTCGGGAACAATGAACGTACTTTGCCTCAAATTTTCATACCAAGTTGCGTCACTGGAGTCAACACGGAATTTTTGAATTCACATAAAAATTTAATGGTGTGATCTGCATATTTCTCGATTTCTATCTGCCTGCCACCCATGCTCCTGAGCTCCCCTCCAGAAGATAACAGCAGACCAGGGAGAAGAAGGCTGACAACCCTGGCCCGCCATCAAAAGGCCCATTAATAACAGATGAGCCGATTGCCTCCTAATGAATACTGCAGTCCTCTCTCCCCCTGTCTTCCTGGGGTCCCTAAAGTCACCGGGGGGCACAAACCAAGTGATGGGGAGGGGAATCTTTCATGGGCAGCTATGAGGGGCTCAGAGAAACTCTGGCCATGGCTTTTTAGTGCCCAAGTAGATCACTTTCTAAATCAAGGCATCCACTGGGCAGATAACAAACAGGATTTAGAGATTAGCATGGAAGCAGGTCTCTAACTTACTGTATAACCTTGGCCAGGTCCCTTCCCTTCTCTGAGATTGTTTCCTCTTCTGTAAAAATGAATCAGTTGGCCTGGATGGTTGCTAAGATTTCTTCCAGCTTAAATATTCTATATTCTTGTGCTGCCCAACTCTGACAAGGTATGTTCTAAGGCCTCTCCCTGCTCTGGCATTCTATATTCTAAGGCCCTTCCCATCTCTCACATTATGCGTTCTAAGGCCTTGCTCAGCTCTGGCATTATGTGGGCTATGTTCTAAGGTCCTTTGGGCTCAAACTTTCTGTGTTCCAAGGTCACTACTAGCTCTCACATTCTATGCTCAAAGGACCCTCCCCACTCTGATTACCTATACTTTAGGGTTCCTTCCAGCCCACATTCCATGTTCTAGGGCTCCTGCTAGTTAAGGCATCCTATGTTCTAAAGTCTCTTCCAGATGTGCCATTCAATGAGTTTTTGTTGCTCACTCTTTTTGTCTGGGCTTCATGTTTCTTCATCTGTCCAGTGGAAATAATAATCCTTACCCTGACTACTTCCCCAGCTACTGATGGAACTGAGACCTCCTTCATGATTAGCAGTGCTGCTTAGTTGATTGAAAACCAGGTGAGGTATTAAGAAGCCCCAGACTTAAGTCCCACATTGCAAAATTACTGGTTGTGTGACCCTGGGCAAGTCACTTAACTTCTGAGTGTCTTAGGCAACTCTCTAAGACTCAAACTTACAGAATCATCACTAAATGAGATCACAGAAGGAAAAGTCCTGTGTAACCTATAAAGTGAACACACAAAGGTAAGTTGCCGTATATTACTTATGATTACGACAATATTGACTAAAACGTGGAAGGAAGTCAAGAGGGCTGGCCTCAGATAAAAAATAGAAGGTGGGAAAGTATGAAAACCAAGTGAAAGAGAGAAAATCTTGCCACAAGCATCTGCCCTTAATCCCTCTTCTCCCCGGTTGGGGAGGGGGTATCCCATCATTCATAGGAAAGATGCAAAGCTGTTCTCTTGGGGACTGGATCACAGTGAAATGAGATTCCCCCCTCTCCCAGTATTTCTTGCTGGGCATAATGAAATGGAAGGAATTTCTGCTGAGAATGGTGATTACTAAGCTGCCAGGATGAGTGACAAACACCAATTCCGAAGCAGTACAGTCGGGAATGGGCTTGATGGGGTGAATGTGTGATTGTGTGTGTAAGAGAAAGAGAAGGAACCAAGGACAGGGACAGAAACAGAGAAAGCAAAAGAAGAGAGAGAGGAGAGAAAGAGATAGAGAATAGAGACATATATAGACACAAAGCAACAGAGAAAAGATGGAGCAAAAAGAGTGAGAGAGAAGAAGAGGGAGGGAGGGGAGAAAGAGAGGAGTGAAGGAGGAAAGAGGAGAAAAGAAGAGAAAGAGGGAGAGGGAGGGAAGGAGAGAGAGAGAGAGAGAGAGAGAGAGAGAGAGAGAGAGAGAGAGAGAGAGAGAGAAGGAGGAGGAAGGGAGAGAGAGAAACAGAGAGAAAGGCATGAAGGAGGAAAGGTACAGGAGAGAGAAGAAGGTAGGAAGAGGGAGAGAAAGAAGGAAGTAGAAAAAGGGAGAGAGGGGGAGAGAGAGAGGAAGGGAGGAGGAGCAGAGAAAAGAAAAATAGGTAGAGATAAAGAGAGACATGGACTGGGAAATATAGAGACAGAGGAAAGAGAGAAAAAATACCTGGAGAGACAGAAAAAAGAGGGGAAAGAGAGAGGAAAAAGAAGGAGATAGAGAAAGATTGAGACTGGGTGGAGAGTAGAGGGAAGAAAGAGAGAGAGAGAGGCAAAGGACAGGGAGAAGAGAAAGAAACAGAAACAGAGATAGAAAGGGACAGAGGTGATGAGAAAGCTAGAGAATCACAGAGACAGAGAGGAAGAACAGAGAAAGAGAGATAGAGACAGTGATACAAAAAGACAGAGGGCAGAGAGAGGGTGAAGAGAAAAAGAAAAAGACAGAAATGGATGAGAAACAGAGGAAGAGGAAGGGAATAGCATTTACTAAGCACCCACTATGTTCTAGGCACTAAGTACTTACCAAATATTATCTCATTCAATCCGCACAGTAACCCTGCAAGGTAGGTGTTGTCATTCCTATTTTTCAGACAAGGAAACTAAGGCAAACAGAAATGAAGTGGTTTACTGAGGGTCACACAGCTAGGAAGTAGTGGATGAGGTGGGATTTGAACTCAGGTCTTCCTGACTCCAGGCCCAGAGCTCTATCCACTAAACCATATAGCTGTCTCTATCTCCTAATTAATGTATCCTTTCTCTCTTCTTAGTGCTTTTCCTTCCAGAGTTCCCTATGCCTTGAATTGGGGCATCTGTTTCCAAAGTTTGCTGCTGCTTCTCTTTCAAAACCTTGGCCAGGGCTTCCTGGAAGCCTTCCTTGACCCTGCCCCCTTGGCTAAAAGTAACTGCTGCCTTGTCTAGTTATGGTACCTTGCCTAGGTCTCCTGAGCCTTCTCTTCTTCCATTCTGGCTTATGCTCTTGTAATTGTTTATATATGGGTCTTGTCTGCCCAACCCATACCCTACACTGCAACTGTAAGACCCATAATCATTACAATAGACATATGTATATGGACACGCATACATAGTACTTTACATTCATTACCACTTTGAACCTCCAAATAACCCTTTGACTTTAATTTTTAATTTTTAATTGTTTTCATTTTTCAAATTTAAAGAAAATGAAACTCAGACATGTTAAGTGACTTCCTCATGATCATGCAGTTGATAAAGTCATGTTAGGATTTTAACCCAAGGTTTCCTAACTCCAAGGCCAATCATCTCTCCCCTGTGTCATGCTGCCCTTCTTGAGGGCAAAGACCATTCCTCTTTTTGTCCCCCCCACAGTGAGAATTTAGTAACCCATCAATTATTTAGCCAACCAGAATTCCCTACTTTAGATTTGTATTCCCAAATTCAGCAACATCTCCATTCCAAATTAGTGCCTGACCCATGGGAGAGCCTTCAGAGCTCACATTGGTCTGATCGGCCACATTCAGACACCCTGTACTTTGATCCTGACATAGTGATGTCGTTGTAGTCCTCTTTAAGAATGAAGGACAACAACCGATCAGTTCAATGCACAAAGTAAAACATTTGCATTTACTCCCTCCCCAGCCCAGGGGCACTAGAGTTGAAGTCATAGGACCATGGGCTTAGAAATCCAGAGCTGTCTTGGAGGCTGACTAATTCAACTCCCTCATTTTACAGACAAGGAAACTGGATCATAGGAGTTGACGTCCCCTAAGTCACCTGTGAGACTTGAGGAAGGTCACCAAAGTAGTATCAAAGGTAGGATTCGAACCCAGGTCCTCTGGTCCCAGGGCCAGGGCCTTTCCCACCATGCCACACTCCTGGTTCTCTTACTTAATAACCTTATGATCTTGAATGACTCACTTCCCCATAGTAACCTTTGAGTCCTGCTCTGTCAAATGAGGGTATTTAACTCAATTTGTTCTACATTTTCTTTCATCTCTGTCATTCAATTTTCTATGTTCTAAGAATGCTTCCTATTCCCATGTTCCCTATTCTCAGGCCCCTCTCAGCTCTAACACTCTGTTGTTGTTCAGTCACTTCAGTCATGTCTGACTCTTCATGACCCTATTTGGGGTTTTCTTGGCAAAGATGGTACAGTAGTTTGCCATTTCCTTCTCCAGCCCATTTTACAGATGAGGAAACTGAGGAAAACAGGGTGAAATGTCTTGCCACAGTGAGCATCTGAAGCTGGATTTGAACTCAGTTCTTTCTGACTCCAGGTCCAGTGCTTTACGCACTGTGGTGCCACTTAGCTGCCTATATTCTACTTATTAAGGTCCCTTCTACCTCTGGAAATCCATTTCCTGTGTTTTCAGGTCCCTTCCAGGGTTAACATTCTATACTCTCTATTCTAGGTGCCCTTTTAACACTACCATATTACGTTCTATTTTCTAAGGTTCTATTTGCCTCTGACAGCCTAGGTTCTAAGTTCCCTTCCAGCTCTAGCATTCTGTTCTAAAGATCCCTCCAATCTCTGAAAGTCTACATTTTGAAGGCTGTCCCAGCATCCACATTCAGTGTTCTAAGGCCCTTTCTAGTTCTGACCTTCTCTGTTCTCTGTGCTAAAACTCAGTCAATTCTCTCTCTCCCTGACGTTCTATGTACCAAGGTGACCTTCAGTTCCAATGGCTATACTGAGGGCCTGTCTTCCTCTATCATAGAGATAATTCTGGACCAACAGGCTGAGTCTTTTTTGTAATGGATCTCTCCAACAGGACCAAAACAGTGATATTACTTTCTAAGCACTAAAAATTCCCCAGGGTCATACTCACTAAGTATGAGTTAATGTTACCCCCTGACCCACAGTCTTCCTAAGGATTTTTCACCCGGCAAACATCAGTTGACTGTACTCGGCAACAGCAATTTCGGCCACAGTCAAAAGCACTCAGGGGTCTCCCATTGGCTCTAGAATGCCCCACTGAGAGCCAAATACACACCTGCAGCCATGAACACTGGAATTAAAAGTCTCTGAAAAATTGATTGTATTCATTCTCTTAACCTCACCCCAAACTGAACATAAATTGTCTCTGCTTATAACACTTCTGGCATTCGGTGCATTGCACCAAGTGACATAAAACGACAATAAATTTAGGCCCCACCAGCATGAAAGTACCTTAAATGCCACATGTCATTAATATTGACAGGTTCTCAAAGTAAAACTTGGAAATGTTTCAGGTGATATAAATTAAAACAAAAATATATACTTTGTCCTTGCAAAGGGGATGGGATAAAATTAAATGTGGCAATGGGGGTGGGGATGGGGGTGGGGGAGGGGAGCATCCAAGAGTGTGGGACAAAGAAATGTCTCTGGTGGGGAGTCCCAGGTGGTCTTTGAACCACCTGGGGTGTTCTAGCTGGGAGGGGCTTCAGAACACTGGCCTTCGACTTACATAGAATAGTTTCAAGAACATAGAATAATGTCAAGCCAGGGAGGGACCTCAGAACATAGAACTTAGAAGGAACTTTAGAATAGAATATTGTCCTGAGTGAGTGGGACCACAGAACATAAAACATGGAATGTCAGACCTGGAAAGCATCCCAGAAAATATAGAAGTTGGATTGAAAACTGGAAGAGACCTGAAAACAGAAGGGGGGATATCACTGTTGAAAATGTTAGGAAAACAGAATGTCTGAGGTGGAAGTGACCTTAGAACAGAGAAGGTCAGAGCTGGGACAGAGTCTGGGACATAGAATGTCAGCACTGAGCCTTAGAATACAGATTCACCCTCTGGACTTTGGCAAAAAGCTTCAGCTTCCTTTTCAAGCTAGGTGGTGCAGTGGTTAGAACACTAAGCCTGGAGTCAGGAAGACATAAGTTCAAATCCAACCTCAAACACTTAGTACCTGGTGACCCCAGGTAAGTCACTTCACCTCTGCCTCAGTTTCCTCAACCATAAAATGGGAATGACAACAATAGAACTTATGTCCTTGGTTTGTATTAGGGTTGACTTAGGCTGTATCTAGGATCACATGAGATGATATTTGTCAAGCTCTTAGCACACAGTAGGTGTTTAACAAATGCTTATTCCTTTCCCTCTTCCCTCTTGTTCTCTTGCAGTCCCCTCTTTTTGCCCTCGATGGGGAATTCTTCCTGAAACATCCATTTTGATATAGGGTTCAGACCGCCATCTTTTATTCTCCGGACTTTGCCATCAGGTCCCTCCAGAATCTCCCCTCCCCCTCTTAGCTCTTTTTATATCTTCCCCCATTAAACTATAAAGTCCTTGAGGGGAGGGACTGCCTTTCATTTAGTTTTAATTTGCATCCCTAGCACTCAGCCCGGTGCCTGGCACACAGTAAGCACTCAATAAATGCTTGTTGACTGAATGCCAAATGCCAGAGCTAGGAAGCACTTTAGAACAAAGAAGTGAGAATTTTTTCTGCTGAAAGGAAGTGTAGGTTTATAGTTGCTAGTTGCTAGAATTTCAGGGCTGAAAGCAATCTTACAAAGATGGGGAACTCAAATGAGCCTCAGAGAGGATTTAGTCATTTCTTTTAGCCTGGGCCTCAGTTTTGGCCCTTGTCAAATAATGGGTATGGTGAAACCCTCTCCGCCACTGCCAGCCCCAAATCCTCTGATTCCTCCAGCCCAAAGGCTCCATTTCTTCTGCAGCCAAGCCGAGGGGTGAGCTCCTTTACCCTTCAGCTCTACCCCCACACCCAGGCCTGATCCTTTCCTCTGCCCATCTGCCAATCCCCACCCCCTTCCACCACACACGCTCACTAATGGTCCTCCCCACCCCCCTTGGCTCAGCTCCCCTGCCTGAGTGCTGGCACAATTGGAGAAGGGCATTATGTAAATGCTGTTATGCAAATCACCCCCCTTCTCTTGCTTGCTGGACTCCTGTGCCCTAATTAACTTGCCCATGCCTAATGTTTCAGCGCTTCCCCCCCCCTCTCCCCACCCCAAGGAGGAGAAGGTCCATGTCTTTAGGTACAAAACACAGCCTAATAGCTCCTTCTTTTGGACGGGTGAGCAGTTTCAGGAAGCTGACATTTTTGTCTTCCATCTCTTTCCAAAATAAATGTGTCCTTCCCCACACACACTTGGACCTAGGTGAGTCAGCCAAGGAAGTCAGGGAAATCTCTCTTTTTCTGCCCCCGGGTGCCCCTCTATCTGTGTTTATCCTGAAATCAGATTCCCTAACCATAGGGATCACAGCCTTGGAGCCTTAAAGACCATCTGGCAAAACCCCTTCACTATATGGGGAACCGAGGATGGGGAAATACAATGACTGCCCAAGGTCATACAACAAGTTGATAGCAGAGTGAGGATTTGAATCCAGGACTTCTGCCTCAAGACCAGCACTCCTTCTCTGTGCCCTGCATTCCTTTCCCATGGCCCCCCACCTCCAATCTAAGGAAAGCAGCAAATCTAATGGGATCCCGGAACTGGAAGGGCCCTGAGAGATCATCTGGCTGAACTGCCTTGTTTTACTGAAACTGAGGCTCAGAAAGAGGTAAGTTGCTGCAAGTCCCACAGGTAGAAAACAACAGACTATGTTAGTATCTGTCTCCACATCCAGTCATCAAGGCCATGCTCAGAGGCTTGCTGTCCAGGGGGCTGAGGGGATCGCCGTCCTCAGTCTTGGTTAGACTGCATCTTTAGCATTATGCTTGGTTCTAACCACAAGAACTTTGGGAAAACATTGACAGATATGAGAGAGTCCAGAGGCAGGTAACTTCAATGATGTGGTGGGAGAGGAAGTGCTATGTGAGAATGAGGTAAAAACTCTAAGGATGATTTCTGGGAAGGGCTTTGGAAGAGAGTAGGTCAGAGCTCTGGAGTCCTTAGAGCAGGGGATATGAGGGCTGGGAGGGCCCTGAGAATAGGGAACATGATAGGTTGGAGGGCCCTTAAAACAGGCAATGTAAGGGCTGGGAGGGGCCTCAGAACAGGAGATGTCAAGACTGGAAAGGGACTCAGAACAAGGGATGTCAGGGCTGGAAGGGGCCTCAGAACAAGGGATGTCAAGGCTGGAAGGGGCCTCAGAACAAGGGATGTCAGAGCTGGGAGTGCTTTAGAACATGGCACATCAAAGTGGAGCCTTAGAATGTAGAAAATGAGCACTGTGGATGTCACAGATGAAAAAAATATGGCCCACAAAAGTATAAATGACTTGTCCAAGGTCACACAAACAAAAGAAATCAGAATATACCAAAAGTAAATAGCTCCAATTATACAAGCTCTATATAGAATCTCTTGGAAGAATAATCTCTTCCAACTGCAGTCCTGTGAAGCTTAGAATCTCCAGACCTTAGAACCCTAGATTCTAGGATATATAGAATTAAGAAGCTTAAAATCTGATCTTCTTAACAGCTGAGACTCCTCCCATTTTTATGGGAAAGACCTCCCTCTGCCCCTGCAACCCCCTTTCCCCAATAGTGAGCTCTTCCCAGAACCTTCATTTTGAGATAAGGTCAAGACCAGCCACCTATTATTCCCTGAACTTTACCCCAATGCCCCATGACCACCTCCCTGCCCCATTTCAACTCCTTTTTGTTTGTGGTCTAAAGTTGTTTTAAAGGACAATCTTCATCTTCTAACATTAACATTTTATTGGACAATGGAGGGGCCGCCCCAAACTTTCCTTCTGCACCTCAGCTGACATAAAGGTGATAGAGAAAGACTCCTGGGTAGGTTGAATCATAGAACTGGTTACTTTGTGATAATTCATACATCCTTCTAAGAACCCACGAAGTGTGACTCCACTGAAACTCCATTCTCAGGGACACCAGCAGGCCAACCTCATCGGCCAATGTCATAAGGGAGGCCTCACTGTTTTCCAAACAGGGTCCCTAAGCATAAATATTTCCTGTTTATGACACATAGTCCTTTGGTCTCACCAGAGGAAATACTGTAGTAAAATCCCAATAAATTTCTAGAGGCATAAGCAGGCTCGGTCAATTTATTGCAGGTTTTGACTTTAATAATGTTTGGTCTCAGATTTGGCCCTAATTATAAATCATTCGCAAAGACAGTTTAAAATATAAGCAAATCCAACATGGCATTCTTATTATCTACTTAATATCTCCAAACCAAAGATTTACTGTGGTGCATTCTGGGAATTAAGCAAACGAGGAAACTTTAGATAAGAGCAAAACGTGGTAAAATTATAGTTTTGTCATAAAACATTGATTGATCAATGATCATTGTAAAACTGTGATAACTGTGCAGGTGTCAACATAAATCAGAAAGAGGTGGGATTTATTCTGGAAAAAACACTCTATTTCCCACAATTTTGACCACCGTGTTAATATGAGCCTGACAGATTTACTGTGGTTTTAGCTTAATTAACTCCATTTGGTGTGGGTGTGCATTCATACCCATACCACTGTAATGACCACATGCTAAGGTGTTTCTTACTATATTTAGCTTTGCCCTTCACCTAGAGGTATGACTGCCTTTAAATATTTATTTAACTGTGTTCCATGCTGGGCTCCAGGAGAACTCATGGAACCTTAGAACATAGAATCCAGAATGTTAGAATCAAAACAGGTCTCAAGATGATAGACGGCTGGTAAACAGGACACGGGGTGTCAAATCATGGGGGAGTCTTTAAAAATTAACATGTACCATTAGAGATATAAAGGGCATGAGAATAATGGGCTGTGAAAATATAGAACATAAGATGTTAGTGACAGGTATTCTAAAACAGAGAAAATCCACAGGAATTCTAGAACATCAAACAGAAGTTAAGACAAGAAGGGATGTTGGCAGGGTGTGGAGAATAAGTATTTATATAGTATATACCACATCCCAGGCACTGTTCTAAGAACCTTACAAATATTACTTCATTTAGATAATGTAATGCAAAAAATACCAGTACATAGAATGCCAGAGGTTGAAGGGAACTTAGAATGTAGAACCATAGACTGTTACAGCTGGCAGGGACCTTCAAGATCCTCCAATTTAACACACATTTTCTACAAGAAAGGAAACATACATTCTACAAGTGAAGCCTGGAGAAGCTATGTGACTTATTTGCTCAAGGTCATTCAGTGAGTTAGAGAAAGCTAGATGGCACAGTGGCTAGATTGCTGATCCCAGAGATAAGAAGACCCTAGCCCAAACCTAGCCTTGAATACTTAGGGCTATACTATCCTGGACAAACCACTTCAACTCTGTCTGCCTTAAATTTCCTCAACTGTGAAATGGAATGACAATACCATGTACCTTCAAGGGTTGTTGTGAGTATTAAATGAGATAATATTTCTAAAGCACTTAGCACAGTGCCTGGCACATACCAGATGTCTGATAAAGAATTGTTTCATTCCTTCCATCTGCATAATGAGCATGTTAGACTAGATGGTCACTGGGGTTCCTTGTAGCTCCAATATTAATTGGTTCTCTTAACATAATTAAATATGTTACTGTTATCAATTGGTGATGATGATGATGATGATGATGCTGTGTCATGTCAATGTCACTTTAAAGTTTGTAAAAAATTTCCCATTTCAGAGAATCATAGAGTTAGAACTGGTAGAGACCTCACAGGCCATTTTCTCCCACTTCCTCATTTTACGGAGGAGGAAAATGAAGCCCAAAGAGGTTGTGTGATCAACTAAAAGTCACACAAGGAATGTGTGAGAGGTGGGATTTGAACTCATGTCCTCTGATTCAAAAGCCAATTCTTATCCCACTGCCTTATTTAAAAACATACCATCTACATCATTTTAATGGCCTCCTGCATCCCAAGAAAACAAAGATCTAGCTTTCTTAGTGCCAACATTCTACTGGTATTGGAGTGTGGTCATTAAATGTGGAACCTCCAAAGAACCAAAATAGGCAAAGGCATGGTCCATGGTGAGTGTGAACAGAATGCAACATATAACAAAGAGCTATGAGGAACAGGAAGGAAGGAAACCAACATTTATTAGGCACCTAGTATGGGCCAGGCACTGTTATCAGCATTTTACAAATATCATATCATTTGATTCTTGCAACAGCTATGATACATAGGTACTAATATTCATCCCATTTGGCAGTTGAGGAAACTGAGGTAAACAGAGGTTAAGTGATATGGTCAGAATCGCACACCTAGCAGATATCTGAGGCAGGATTTGAACTCAGGTCTTCATGACTACAGGTCCAGGGCTCTATTCACTGTGCCACCTAGCTGCCTCTGTCCATGGTAGAGGAGAAGAGATAGCAACATATGACGTATAAGAATCGAAAAAGAACAGGAGTAAAGCATAAAGTAATGTGTGATAGGAATAGAAGAGAAGCTGATTATTTGTCAAGGACAAGAGCTGAGAGATTGAAAGTCCAGAGATTCCATTGTATCCTCAAAATGTCAGGAGAAAATGAGGAAGACTTCCATCATTTTGGGTGGGTTGTTTCTTGAGTGGACTTATAGGAGGACATGGTGTTGCCTCAAAAAGGCAAGAGTCTCAGAAGATGGGCAGTTATGAATCAACTGTAATATTTATCCTTAAAGGGAATTCCCAAATTCATGAGTCCATTGCTTCATCTGAGTGTTCAAGTAACATTAAGCTACTATTCTCCATGTCTATGTTCAGGGTGTGCTGGAGCCAGCTTGAACCAGCTTAAGAGAGCAAATTGTTAAGCTACAAATCAAGGCTTGATTTGTTACATTGAACTTCTAGACTTTAGAGTAATGGATGAAATATTAATAATACAGATTAAATTTTAAAATTTGTCTTGTGTACATTTTTCCCCAGAGAGCTGGTTGTTAAACCCTTTCCAGTACACCTCTAGCTGACAAGTGAGAGTGTTCTTGAATAAACTGAATTAAAGGAAGAAGAAATTGTGGAGGGTCATAAAGAAAGATTTCCTAATGTTATGACAATGTTATGGGCAAAAGAAGGATGGAATAGGGCAGATTCATCAGTTGAAATCTTCAAGAAAGAAAAAAATCAGACAGCCTAGGTTTTTATGAGGTCTTTAAATGCAGGACCCTTGAAACAAGAAAGAAAAAATAAAATACAATCATATTTTTGAATCGTACTGATGTTCTCCTTAAAAGTGATATCATATCATTGAAATACCTGAGATGTTATTATACTGTAAAAATTTATGATGATGCTCTAACAAGTCAGCTCTAAATCTGAGTGGCAGTGTAGTGCAATGGATGGGGAACTCGTATAGGAATCAAGAAGACCAGGATTCAAATTATACCTCAGATCAAATTACTCAGTTTCCTCACCTGCGAAATGAGGGAGTTGGACTCATCAATCTCTGACATCCCTTGCAACTCTAATATATGAGTTTATATGATCTCTTGCAGCATCGTCTCTATGATTTTAAAATCTCTTCCTATTTTTACATTCTATGCATTACCTCAAGGTTCCTTACAACTTTGGCATTCTCTATTTGGTCTTTGAAGGGAATCTCAGAGTCCATTTAGGCCAAACATGCCTAATGACCACTCTTGGTGTCCAGTCAACCAACCATTTCAGAGACTTTCCAATTATACTCTCAGTTAGCCCATATCACTACCATACTACAAAGAAGTAGTCACGCAGCCCTTTCTTGAAGAAACCCAATAAGGTGAAACCTTCTGAAGAAGCCTATATTTTGGCCAAGTTCAATAGTTAGGATGTTTTTTTCCTTGAAGTCTAAATATACCACTCTGTTACTTATACCCAGGGCAACTAGATGGTGCAGTGAAAAGAGCACCAAGCATGGTGTTAGGAAGACCTGAATTCAAATCTTGCTTCAGACAGTCACAAGCTGTGTGACCCTGGGCAAGTCACTTAATCCTGTTGGCCTCAATTTCCTCATCTGCAAAATGAACTGGAGAAGGAAACGGCAAACCATTTCCACATCTTTGCCAAGAAAACCCCAAATGGTATCATGAGGAGTCGAACATGATTGGAATGACTGAAGAACAACAAACTTATACCCATTACTCCTATTTTTGTCCCCAGGGTCCAAGCAGAATTGCTAGATTAGCAGTCAGAGGACTTCAGTTCAAATTCTATCTCTGCCTCTTGTTTCCTGTGTTCCTATGAGTAAGACACTCAACCTCTCTGAGACTTAATTCTTTTATTTGCAAAATGAGGGAGTCAAACTAAATGATTGGTAAGATGATAAGTTGTAGAGAAAATGTTGCTCTGGATGTCTGCTCTTTTTCAGATAGAAAAAAAAGTTCATCTTGTCATAGTCTTTCCCTCCATTCTAGTGTGTCAGGATACTTTCAAATGCTAAATCATTCAACAGATTAACTTTCTGTAATCTGCAAATCTGATAAATTTGCCATCTATACCTTCATTCAGGTTGCTGTTAAAAGTGTTAACAAAACAGGGCCAAAGACAGATCCCTGGGACACTCCATTAGAGATTCCTCCAAGCTGATATCAACCCTTTCCTTAATGACTACTTTTTGAATCCTGAGGGTCTTCCCCTCCTAGATTGAGTTTTTGGACTAAAGAGGCCACCTTTTTGCCTCATTCCTTGCCTACCCTTAACTACTGAATGGGCAATGTGACCAACTGAGATACAAACCTTAGCTTAAAAAAGCCAAGGTCTCCCACTGCCACCAGGGGCATCTTCAGCCATCTTGATCTATATCTTGCCACTGGACCCAGATGGCTCTGGAGGAGAGATTGAGGTGAGTGATTTTGCACAGCTCTGCCTTACTTAAATCCAATTCACTTGCAAGTCATGACATCGCCTGCTTGATGTCATGGTCCTTGTCCAGAACAAAGGACAAACAACAACCAACAATCTATGAGTAGTAATGGTTTCCCCACTGGGTACCCAACTGGTCAGCTCCAGTTGAGCAATACAGCTCCTTCCTTCCTTCATTCCTTCCTTCTTCCTTCCTTCCTTCCTTCCTTCCTTCCTTCCTTCCTTCCTTCCTTCCTTCTTTCCCTCCCTCCCTCCTTCCTTTCATCCTTCCTTCCTTCCTTCCTTCTTTACCTCCATCCTCTCACTCTGTCCACATAGGGAATCCTACCCTTATCTGTGGATGCTCTTCCCAAAGAAATATAAATTTTGATTGCTGAAAGCTCACAAGGTATCTTGGGGTTTCTGGGCTACATTTTCCTTTAAAGACCTTGCCTTAAACCCAAATCATTCTGGCTGTCATTGATTGGACAACAATAGGTCCCAGCTCAAGCTTCGTTTGGTCATTGCTTGGGCTCTGATGGCTCAGAGTGAGTGAAAACAGCAATTGTTTCTATTTTGGCCAGAAACCCTGAGGGTCTTCCCCTCTTAGACTGATTTTTTTTTGACTAGGTAAAAGAGGCCAGTCTTTGCCTCATTTCTTACCTAGCCAAAATTACTGAATGGGTGTTTCCTCAGACAAACAGAGACCTGGGAATGACCTTAGCTTAAAAAGGCCAAGGTCTCCCACTGCATCCAGGGCCATCTCCAGTCATCCTGATCTAAGTCTTGCCACTGGACCTAGTTGGCTGTGGAGGAGAGAGTGAGGTTGATGATTTTTCACAGCCTGCCTCACTTAAATCCAATTCACTTGCAAGTTATGACATCATCTTCCTGATGTCATTGTCCTCTTCAACAATGAAGGACAAAAAACAGCAAACAGCTTTTTGAATCCAGTTCCTCAACCATTTTAGAATCTACCTAATTATACTCCCATTTAGCCCATACCTCTCCATGTTGTCCCCAAAGATGGCATGAGAGATTATGTCAAATACTTTGCTGAACTCAAAGCACATTATGTCCTCAAAATTTCTCCTGACCTACCAATTTAGCAACTCTGTAAGAATGCTGGGAAGGATAGCCTGGTACCACTCTTGATGTAGCTATGGTGTTTCTTTGTATTTGTTTCTAAGTGCTCCTAAAACATATCCTTAATGCTCCTAAACCATATACTTTCTAGGGTTTTTTCCAAGAATCAAAGTCAAGTTCCATTGTTTATAGACCGTGGAATTAATTCTCTTCTTTTTTGAATACTGAAGGCTGCATTAGCTCTTCCAATAACAATCCAGTAACTGGATTTCCAATTCAGTAACACATTTCCCACTCTCTATGATCTTTCATACATCCCTAACAGTGATTCAGCAATGACTTAACAATTACATCTTATTCTTTTAATATCCTCAGAATTGATTCTTTTGGTCCTGATGACTTGAACTCACCAAGGGCAGTTGGGTGTTCTCTTACTATTCCCTCTTTATCTTGGGTGTCAACCCCTTTAGTCAATTTCTTCTTCCTCTCTGTCATGCTATGATTCAAGGATGCTAGAATATTTTTCAACAGTGAGCTTCTCTAATTCTATTTAAGATAACAACTGAATCAGGCATTGATATTTTTAATTAATTAATTAATTTTAGTTTTCAATGTTCACTTCTACAAGATTTTGAGTTCCAAATTTTCTCCACATCTCTCCCCACCCCACCCTAAGACAGCATGCATTCTGATTACCCCTTCCCCCAATCTGAACTCCTTTCTGGCACCCTCCCCTCTCTTATCCCCTTCCCTTCTATTTCCCTGCAGGGAAAGATAGAGGCATTAATATTTTTGAGACAATGTATTGCAACTCTTAGTTATTGACCTTGGTGAGCCCAAGGTATGACCTGGTTCAAGTTGGCTAGGTTTGATTTAGGTGTTTATATACCAAAAGGTAGATGGAACCTTAGGCAAGTCCCTTAGCCTCTCATGGCCTCAATATCCTCTTCTGTAAAAAGAGAGAATTGAACTAGGTGGTCTCAGAGTTCTCTTACAGCTCCAGATGTACAATCCTGTGTCCTCTTAATGTCTTTGTGTTTAACAGTATGAGAATTTTTTACCTTGCCATCAAAGCATTCCTATCAACACAGAGGCAAACGATGCCGCTTTCAGAAGCCATCTACATTTTCATTCAAATTTAATCTACCAATTATTCATTAAGTGTGAGGCAAGAGGCATAGTGGGGAAAATGGCCAGCCCTCTTGTTTATGCTGGCATGCCTCTGATACATCCTGGATCTGAGACCATCACCCACCCGTTCTGTGGACATCTTCTGCATCCTCAGCTACCTGCGTGTTGTCTCCTCCCCTAGAATATAATCGCCTCGAGGGCAGGAACTGCTTCTGCCTTTCTTTGAATTGCCAATGTTTAGTGTAGTGTCTGGCACAAAGTAGTCACTTAATAACTACTTAATGACTAATTAACTGACTCTATGACCTTGGACAAATCATTTAATCCTCTAAGTCTTGAGTTCTTTGTTGTTCTGCACTGGTGGAGGGAGTCCCTACACCAGAAGTTCCCCAGATCAATTAAATCACCTGTCAGAAATCACCCAAAATGTGCCCGCTACAGTATACAAAGACAAAAAATAGCAACAGCCAAAAGGAAGAAAGGAGAGAGAGAGAGAGAGAGAGGGAGAGAGAAAATGATGGAAAGAAAAAATGACAGAAAGAAAAAGAAAGGAAGAAAGGAAGAAAGGAAGAAAGGAAGAAAGAAAGAAAGAAAGAAAGAAAGAAAGAAAGAAAGAAAGAAAGAAAGAAAGAAAGAAAGGAAGAAAGGAAGAAAGGAAGAAGGAAGAAAGGAAGAAAGGAAGAAAGAAAGAAAGAAAGAAAGAAAGAAGAAAGAAAGAGAAGAAAGAAGAAAGGAAAGAAAGGAAAGAAAGAAAAGAAAGGAAGAAAGGAAGAAAGGAAGAAAGGAAGAAGGAAGAAAGGAAGAAAGGAAGAAAGGAAGAAAGGAAGAAAGGAAGAAAGAAAGAAGAAAGAAAGGAAGAAAGGAAGAAAAAAGAAAGAAAGAAAGGAAGAAAGGAAGAAAGGAAGAAAGGAAGAAAGGACGAAAGGAAGAAAGGAAGAAAGGAAGAAAGGAAGAAAGGAAGAAAGGAAGAAAGGAAGAAAGGAAGAAAGAAAGAAAGAAAGAAAGAAAGAAAGAAAGAAAGAAAGGGAGGGAGGGAGGGAGGAAGAGAGGAAGGAAGGAAGGAAGAGAAAAAACAGATCCTTCCTTCAAAGAGATTTTATTGCACTCCAAAAAAGTGGACCAAGTCTTCTGCGACTCTAGGCTGTGGTTTTAGGACTCATCAATGTCTTTTAAAATTAATTCAAAATTTAATTCAAACAGCATTTATTAATAGGCTATAATGTGCCCAGCTCTGTGCTAGATAATAAGGATACTAAGACAAAAGGGAAATGCTTCCACCCGCAAGGGGCTTACACTCTTTGTTATTCCCTGTGGAGGAAAGGACTTTGGGTCTCTAACCGTCCCAGACTCTTCTTGAATTTGGACTGGGACACTGCCCCACCCCCACACCCACACACACACACTGATTTCACATTTGGCCTGGACCTGGAATTTCCCAGACTCCCCTTAAATCCACTTTTGTAAATGAGGAAGAGGGGAAAGCAGCGATGATTGTGACAGTAACTCACAAGGCCAGGCCTGACATGTCTCTAATTGCCTGCTAAAATTGTCCCTGTCTCCTAAAGTGCAAATTATCACCGAAAATGACAAGAATAATGAATGACTAACTCTGATGTAATACAACAATTAGCCCTTAAAGACACTGTCTAATATGGTAATTCGGAACACCCACTCCTTGTTATTAAGTGGCTGATAATTATTTAATTATCTATCTGCCAGGATGATTTAGTTCATTTATTTAGCTGCAGATGCAGGGTGATCTCGTTCAGGCTTAAGGTCAGGATGAGCTGTCCCAATCATTGGCCACCATGTCTGTTTGCCTGGCGCCAGGGCTGGCCATCTCAATGCCTTCCCTAATCAGCAATGTCAGTGCCAACCCAAACTGACGTCAAAAAATTACCTCAGTCCAAGAGGAATCAAGCCATTGCCCCCTTGTGCTCACTCACACCCTAGTCAGTGCTGCTTGGGGGCCATTAGCTCTATAGACTCTGGGTCCCAAACTCCTGGGATTGCCTCATCTTGAAGAGTCACCCCAGAGTCTCAGGAAACTGGAGATGTATTCATTTCTTGGTGTTATATTTCAGAAGGGATACTGATAAAAACCATCCTGTGTTGGCCAGAGGAGCATAGGATCATGGGATTTTTAGAAGCAGAAGAGTACCTTAGAGATCATGTGGGACAACCCCCACAATTAACAGAAATAAACTGAGGCCCAAAGAAAAGAAGCGGCTTCCCAGGGGTAAAACAGTAAATAGCATAGGCAGAATTTGAATCTAGGTTCCCCGATTTCAAATCAATGCTTTTTCCACTGTACCAGAGCTGCTCTAAATCCTGCTCTGTGGGGACTCCTTAAAATCAGGAGGAATATTTCATTAGAAGAAAAGAAAGCTCATAGAATGTTAAGACTTGAAGGGGCTTTAAAGACAAGACCAAAGCAATGATTTTTTTCTAAAAGTAAAAACTGAAGCCCAAAGAGGGAAGTGATACCATGGTAGTGAGAGAACCACTCTCTTCAGATGCCTGAAGGGAGGCCAGATGGAAGAGGTATGAGATTTATCTGATTTCAAGTCAACAAGTTAATTTAACAAGCTTTTATTAACCTTCTATTAAGTACCAGACACTATACTAAATGCTAGGGATACAAAGAAACCAGGGGCAGTCCCTGCTCTCAAGGAGCTTATGGCCTAATGGGGAAAATGATATGGACATAGCCATGTACAAATGAGATAAGACAAATTCAGAATGGTCACAGAGGAAGATGCTAAGATTAAGGAAGGTTAGGAAAGGCTTCTTGCAGAAGGTGGAATTTTAGCTTGGACTTAAAGGAAGCCAGTGGACAGAGATGAAGAGGGAGAGCATTCCAGGCATAGGGGACAGCCGTTGTAAATTCTTAGTGTCTGGAGATGAAGTGCAAGGAACAGCTGAAAGGGACCTACAAAGACATCTAGTCAAACCTCCTCAATTCATAGCTGAAGAAACTCAGTAACAAGAAAGTTTATTTGACTTGCCCAAGGTCACACAAGTAATAAGCAAGATGGCAGGGGTTTGAATGGAAGTCGTCTGACTACAAAGCCAGTCCTCTCTCCAATGTATAATCAATGGTACAACTCTCCCATTCTACAGAAGAGGAAACTGAGATTCAGAGACACACAGTTCACACAGCTAAGAAGAGGAAGAGCTGTGATTTGAACCCAAGCCTGGTCCCACGTCCAGGGCTATTTTCATGACTACCCTTTGAGGCCAAATACAACAAGTCCAATCTTTCACATGGACAGCCTTCCAAATACTTCATGCAATCGCAGAATTCTGAGAGCTGAGAGGGACCAAAATGGCCATTAAGTCCAAACCACCACTGAAAACCAATCCCCACTATAACATTCCCAACAATTGATTAACTACTGATTAAATGATTATTAATTATTAGTTGACCCTATATCCCCCCAACCTTCTTTTCTCCTCTACTTTTCCTTAGCTCACCAAATTGTCTATGGTTATGGTTAATGGAAACCCTTTCTCCTGGTGGCAATGCCACCTCCTTAAGGCAAAAGGTTCTTTATTCCTCACCTAGATGCCATAACTAGCTTCCCATGACACAGATCTGATGATGTTACTTCCCAGCTCAAAA
This sequence comes from Trichosurus vulpecula, assembly GCF_011100635.1. Classification (NCBI taxonomy): domain Eukaryota; kingdom Metazoa; phylum Chordata; class Mammalia; order Diprotodontia; family Phalangeridae; genus Trichosurus; species Trichosurus vulpecula. The sequence continues at coordinate 18,744,388 of NC_050573.1, forward strand.
GTTTTCAGTGGCTACCTATTATCTCTAGCATCAAACACCAATTACTTAACCTTATTTTATGTAAGACTCACTTGAAACACAATATGAATAAACCTTATCCTGCCCAAAATCAGGAATTAACCAGTGGCTTACACAGAATAAAATTATACATAAGGTCACTTCCACATGCCAACGTGCTTTGTTGAAGGTGTCTTCTGGCTCCAAAATTCTACGTTCATTGAGTCCCTTCTAAGTCTGACATTCTATATCTGTTGTTTTAAGGCTCCTTCTGTCTCCAAGATTCTTTCCCAAGTTTTAAGTTCACTTAGAGGTCTGATTTTCTAAGTCCTGAAACCCTTCCCAGCTCCAATTTTCTGTTATGCAGCCTCTCCTCCTGGCTCTAAAATTCTACTTTCTAAAACTCTTCTCATTTCTGATGTTCTATAATCTCCTATGTTCTATTGATCTAGCATCCTCTATAATCCTAGAAGGACTCAATGGGTATCATAGGATCATAGATTTTCAGCTAGAAAGGACCACAGAGATCATATAAATCAATACTCTCATTTTAAAGATAAAGAAACAGTCCTAAAGGAATTAGGTGACTTTCCCAAGGTAACACAGGTAGTAAATGTCAGAACCAGGATTGATATCCAGATACTCTGGTGCCAAATCCAACCCTCTTCCCACTTCACCATACTGCCTTGACAAGAGAGACTGAGAGTGAGAGAGGTATCATTCTCTCTCTATTTTATAGTCAGTGAAATCAAGGTAAGAAGACTCATCAAGGGCAGAAATTAGTTTGGAACAGCATCCTTCCAGTGTATTCCTTCTAGACTCCTCTAAGTCTTTGGTTTTTGCTCTAGTGTAGAAATTAGTGGAATTGTAGAGCGAGCCCTGACCTGGTAGCCAGGAGACTGAGGTCTTCATTCCAGCTGCCAACAACTGACTGTGGCTTTGAACAAGCCTGCGTCTATTCATCAACAATTTGAATTGGGAGACATTTCATGTGGCAGGAAAAGAGCTGGAGTTTAAATTAGAAAAAAATTTATTCAAGCCCTCTGTCACTAACTCATTTTGTGACCTTGGGCAAGTCACTTCTCTTCCCCGAGCCTCGTCACTTCCTTCAACAAGTGAATGTTGAACCAGATGATCGCTAAGGTCCTTCAGCTATGAGACAGTGATTAATGATCTCCAAACCATTTGTTCAGTACTCATAGCTACAACTTCCAATGGATTACCTTTTGAGGGAGCTAATTTGAGGCATACAGAATGAAGACTAGGCATTCTAGGTTAAAAGCAGACATATTCTGGACATAAATGGATCTGTGATCTCATCAGTTCTGGAAATCCCTCCAATGATGCATCTGGCAACACATCCGTGTCTTCCCAACTCTCATTCACATACTCCCAGATCTTCAGCACACATAGCCTATCCAACATTCTGGAGGTCTTCCATAATTTCTTCCAACATCAGGCTATTCACCTCTGAGTCCTAATTCTCACCACATGACCAACTCATCTCCTCTTCCCCCCATACAATTATCTAATAATACAATTTTATCCTATTCTTCTTAGGAGGGATCCTAAATAGTGCCTTCTTAGTGATATATTGCAGTCTATTCACATCCACATGCCCCTTTCATGATCCTCTGTGCTAATATTTGGTTCTTTTCAGGCAATGGTTTTCCAGATCTCAGTGGCAGACAGCAACACCAGTGAAATGTTTGTATTGATTAAAAAATGGGCCTTGGCTATCATGGGAAGCTTGGGGTCAGTAAAAAGTGCTTTGCAATTTCCTGAAAGCAATTCAGCTCTGGATTGCTGTATAGGAATAGGCAAATAAATTGCTTCAGATCACAGATTTAGAGCTGGAAGGGACCTTAGAACATATAATGTCTGAAGCGGGTCAGGGATAGGGGGAAACTTCCAACAAAGAATGCCAGAACTGGGTGATGGGAGCGGGGCTTAAATAAAGAGTGACAGAGTAAGCAGGAACCTTAGAACATAGATTACAGAATGTCAGCACCAGAAGGGACTCTTAGAAAAAAAGGACTTTCAGACCTCGAAAAGCCTTAGAACTTAGAATGACAGATCTAAATGAGGCCTTAAAATAGAAGAACATGGAATGGGTCAGCAGGAGCATACAAATATCAGAGATGAAAGAGAGCTTAGAATACAAAATGCCAGAGTTTGGAGCATACTTAGGATAAAGAATATTGGAGCTTGGAAGAGACTTAGAACATAGATTTTCAGAGGTAGGAAGAACATTAGAACATAGAATGTCAAAACTGTGAGAGATATAACATAGAACATCAAAGCTTAGAAGGATCTTAGAACCCAGAATGTCTAAAGCAGGAAGGAACCTGATAACAGAATGTCAGAGCTGGAAAGGACCTTAGAACATGGAATGTCAGAGCTGGGAGGGAGTTTAGATTATGAGGTATCAGACCTAGGAAGAACATTAGAAAAGTGAAATTCAAAACTAGGAAAGACTTTAGAACATAAAAGCCAGGGGATGCCTTAGAAGAGGGAATGTCACGAGGGGCCAAAGGACACAAAATATCAGAGCTGACAGATTTCTAAGACAATGTCACAATTGTGATGGAATGGGGAAGCTAGATGGCACAGTAGATAGAGCACCTGCCCTGGAGTCAGGAGGACCTGTGTTCAAATCTGGTCTCAGACACTTACTAGCTGTGTGACCCCAGTCAAATCACTTAACCACAATTGCCTTCTTAAAAAAAGAACTGTATTGGACCTTAAAACAGATCCTAAAGTAGAAAGAGGCTTCAGAAATAGGCTATAATTAGGAATTCTTATTCTTGGCCCTTGGATCAGATTGATTTGAGTTGGAGCTAGCTGCAGAAGAACCCTGGGATGCATGGTTGAGTTAGATTGTAGATGTAGATCATGGTCTTTGAGAAGACTGAGGATATTCAAACGGGAAAAGCATTAGAGTAAGGGGAAAGACTATGAGCCAGGTACTAGAGCTATTAGAGAAGAAAACTGAGTTGGTGTTTCAAGGATCATAGAATCATAGAAATGGACGAGGGGGCTTAAAGTGCTAAGGAGAAGAGGTAGACACTTGGTGATGGTGGCAGAGAGAGTCAGCAAAATGGATGACAGTAGCTCCTCCTGGTTCTAGTTATTGTGGGGCAAGAGATGTTGGTGTTTTCAGGAGAGATTTTAGAAAGTTGGAAGTTGGAAGGAATGAGGAAGAGCTTTGGATGAATGTTGTGACGGGGGAAGAAGAGGGTGACAAAGGACACAATGGGAAAAAGAAGGCAGAAAAGAGGAAGGACTGGAGGAGACTAGTACTGAATATACTATGGGAGAGAAGAAAGGGTGGTAGCCAGCTTATCATCCCATAAACTGATGTGCCTGCTGATCCCTTGGTAATTCCAGGCATCCCTATGCCTCAGGTGCCCAGGCTGGTCAAGGGATAGTTCTCCCCTGTGGGAAGACAGGATCAGGGAGAGGGAGATGATGGTTGCAAGAGCAGATTGGGGACAGGGTAAAGGCCCTGTGCTTCAAAGGTGCTTCAAAGTGAGGTTAGAAGGGAAAGAAAGAAAGCCCCCTTGGGCTTCTGTGCCACAAGCAAAGCCCCAGACATCTAGGGTTAGTCTCCTCTCTGCTCATAGATCATATAGGCCCACCCCCTCATTTTCCAGATGAGAAAATTGAGTTCCATTCTTGCTCTGCTTTGCTCAGTCACAGGCTTTTTTGCAGTCTGCGCTCGTGTTGTATCTGCAGTTTCTTTTATTTGTGGTTTATCACCTTCTATACGGTGGCAAACAAGAGACTTTATAAATATTTCAAACTCTAATAATTTGTGTAGTCCCTGCTTAGACTTTTAAATGAATTTGAAAGCATTCCTTGTCTCAGGAACCTGCTGAACAGTTCTGCAGTGAAATGGAACCTGGGCTTAAGTGCTGGACAGCACCCTGTCACTGGATATGGCTGCCCGGAGGCTCCTCCATGCCCATTACTTTTTTTCCATTGGGGTTTCTGTGCCCTATGGAAAATGGCACTGGGCACCTGGGCACCTGGGCACCTGGGCTGCTGCTAACCCCAACCTCATTCAGGAAGACTGAAAATCAAATCCAAGCTAAGCTCACTGACAGGTCTGTCCCATTGCCTTCCCTTAGGGAAACAAAGTCACAATTCGTATTTCAATATGGCTTTCAGGTTCACAAAGTGCTTCCTTCATGATCCAGCAGTGACACTGGTAATGCAAGTGTTACTGCTCTCATCTTATAGATAAGGATTCTAAGGATCAGAAAAGTTAAGCAATTTTCCCAGAACCACACAGCAGTCAGGGCCAGAATCCAATCCAAGAGTCCTCCTTACTCAAGCCTCCTTCCATTTCACCTACATTCACAAATGAGCCTTGGTAAACATGGCAACACATTGAACCCAAGCAACCTCTGTTTCCCTTCCTCAGCAGATCTCACATGCCCTAACTCAACCCTTGATTCTCACAAAATTGCTATCACAGAATCACAGAATTTGAGAGCTGGAAGGGGCCTTAATGGCCATCTAGTCTAATTTATACCTGAAAGAAACTCCCACTATAACATTCTCTGGCAAGTAGTCATCCAGTTTCTCTCTGAAGATCTCCAAGGAAGAGAAACCTGCTTCCTCTAAAGGCAACTCATTTGACTTTTGCTCAGCTCTAACACTTAGGAAAGCCATTGACAGATTGTTAATTTCCTGGTTGAGTGGATCTGTTTGAAGGCCCTGGTCATCTAGACACAGAGAATGGTAATAAAGTGAGAATCTCTATGGGGTTGAACCAAATGGGATCTCATCTGATAGGTGGTGAAACTGAGACCTAGGAAGCAAGTGACTTGCCCAAGATTACATAGGTAATCCTACCAGAGGCAGAATTTGAACCCAAGTCCTCTCATTGCAGAAGTAGTCATTTCCATTATACTATATATTTTATCCTTAAGGAAGTAGGGAGCCATTGAAGGCTTTTGACCATGGCAATTACAGTGGGAAAGTAATATTATTTTAGCAGCTCTATGGAGAATGGCTTTGAGAGGAGAAGAAACTTGAGATAGGGAAACTAATTAAAAGAGTGATACTAACAGTCTAAACTAGAATGGTGGCTAGAGGGAGAAGGGACAAATGTCAGAGATATTGTGGAAGTGGAATCTAAAAGATCTAATAACTAATTTGATTTCAAGAAAGAGCAAGAGGGAAAACTTTAGAGTAACTCTGAATTTATGAATCTCAATAACTGAGACTGTGATTGAATCCTCAGATAAAATGGGGATTTTGGAGGCAGGAAAGGTTGGGAACAACCATTCATTCAACAAGCTTTTATTAAATGCTTACTTTACGTCAGCATTGGGCTATGGATCAAGTCAGTTAATATATGTAAAGTGCTTTGTAAAACTTAAAACATTATATAATTTCTAGCTATAGCTATAGAATGAGAAGAAAGGCAAAAACAGTCCCTACCCTCAAGGAGCTTATATTCCAAGAGAGAAAATAACATGTATGCATTAGGTACATTCAAGGCATACAGAAGAAATAGAAGGTAGTTGTAGAGGAGAGCACCCTAACAGTTTGGGGGAGTGGTCAAGGAACAGGGTGCTGTAGAAGGTGTGCATTGAGCTAAGTCTTGAAGGAAGTCAAAAAAACTAAGAAGCATAGATGAAGAAGAAAAGTATTCTGGGTAAAGGAGACAGCCAGAAAAAAAGATATGATGATGAAAGATGGAGTGCTGTGTACTGGGAACAACAAGTAAGACAGTGTACTTGTATTATAGAATATGTGAAGGGAAATAAAGTGTAAGAAGACTGGAAAGGTGGAAGGGACAAGGTGATGAAGAGCTTTATATTTTATCATGAAGATAATAGATTCACACCAGAGTTTATTGAGCTAGAGAATGACATGGGCACATCATATGCTTTGTAAGCTGAGTGGAGAATGGATTGGAGAGTGGAGAGATGTGAGATATGAAGACCCATTAACAGGCTATTGCAATAGACCAGGCAAGAGATGATGAGAGCATGAACTAGAATCATGTGAGTGGGGTCTGCATGGGTGTTCACAGAAGACTAGCGTCTCTGGTGCGAGGGCTGCCAGGCCTTTTTCAGGGCTGTTCATCCACCTTTGGTGTCCACCTGCCACCCAATTCTTACCTGTGTCTCCAAGCAGCTGTGGCATGCATAGTGTCCACATACTGGTAAACTATTTTGACAGATGGGCTAAATCAGGTTGAGGGTAACCGATGGGCCATGAAAGCAGAAGAATCACATGCTGTGGAGTGCTTAGAGTTTGATTATACATTGAAGAAATCAAAGTAATCCACTGCATCCCAAACCTTGGCCAGTGATTGTGACTTTTTTCTTGCCACTGGATTCTAATGACTCTGGAAGAGGGAGTGAGGCCAACAACTTTGAGTGATTCTGGCTCTCTTAAATCCAGTTTATCTGTGAGTCAAAAGACATCACCCATACTATTTTGCCATTTTTATTTACCTTAGAGTTCTATGGCAAATGATGAAGCAGCAAGTGTGGATACACTGGGGGTTATGGTCACAACCCTGCATACAGTCAGTCCTGATCATAGAGTAGCCTTCTCACAGGACTGAAGCAGCAGTAGGATTCAGCATTCCCATGGGGATCTGAGCAGCCTTTTGAAAGGACTGTACTGCTCACCTCCTAGTGTGAGGAAAGGGCTAGAAAAGGTGCCCTAAAAATTGTCTCCTTCCCCAACCCGGGACTGCTTGCTATGGCAGGCAGGGATCCAACCCTGTTGTAAAAACACACAAAAAATGTACAAAACCTTTTGTGAAGATGACTCTACTCACCATTGGTACATGGGATGTGTGCATGCTTATGGACAACATAAAATCGAGTAGACCTGAAAAATGAACAACTCTTGTTGCAAGAGAACTCAGCAGGTATCATATTCAAGTATCAGCCCTGAAGGAAGCAAGGCTGGAAAATGAAGACCAACTTAAAGTTGGAGCTGGAAACACATTTTTCTGAAGTGATGGGGAGTGTCATGAAGCTGTCATAAGTTTTGCAATCAAAACTAATCTATTCAACAAGTTTGTATGCCTCCCAAAAGGAATGAATGATAAGCTCATGGCAGGAAAGCACCATACCACCCTCATCAGTGTGTACATTCCCACCATGATAAACCCTGCTGATGTCAAAGAAAAATTTTATGATATCCTCATATATCCTCATCATCAAAGTTCTAAAAGAGGAAAAGCTTGTAGGTCTGGATTATTTTAATGCCAGAGTAGGAACAGACTATCAGACATCGCAGGGAATCCTTGGGAAGAATGGGGTCAGAAACAGCAACAGCATTGGTCACTTACTGCTGAAAATTTATGAGTCTCATGACCTTCATCAGTCTTCCATATACCTAAATGGTATAAAACATCATGCATGCACCCTCCAGCAAACATTGACATTTAATAGACTATGTCATTGTAAGGAGAAGAAATAGATAGGATGTGAGCATGACAAAGGCCATCTGTGGTACAGAGTGCTGGGCTGATTATAGACTTATCCTCTCCCAATAATCCTCAGGCCTGCTCATTCTGCTGTGGAAAATAATTTTACATAGGTAAATGAACACAAAATATCTGCTAAATTTAATCTAATGTTGCTGGCTGATTTGTGGATGGACAGATGGGCTAAATTTTTTTTGAATGGCTTTGGTCTCCTTGCTTTTCTTTAGAGCTTGGCTCTGGCTGTTTTTGAAAGCAGTCTGCTCCCCTTTTTCCACTTTCACCTTTCCATGGTGGTATATCCTTGAACAGAGCCCCAAGAAAAGACACTGGCAATAGAGCTGACCCCTACATCAGCTGGGGAACTGACGCTGGCCTGTAACTAGTAAGATTTAGATTAGATGTTTCTGATGGGTATGGCAATGGGATGCCAAGGGAGAAATGTTGGGTCTACTCTGGAAGGGGGTAAATGGGAGTGGGGGAGGGATGGAATCAACAGCATCCCATCTCTCCAACCACATGCCATTCCTTATCTCAGCCAACAGAATTCCAGGTCGATAATAATTATCCTGGGCTAGGGAGATGGACAAAACAAGCTCTCAGCATCACTCTAGCTCTCAATTTTGATTTTCCAACTTGGGAGCTGCCCTGCAGGGCCAGCTGAAGAACTACACAGCCAGGTGTGATGCCCATCTGATAATTAACAGAGCATCATTTATAATGCCTAATATGCCACCATTAGCATCATAATGAAGAGGAATTCAAGCTTCTCTGTAGTACGCCATTGACTTTTGCAATCTGCTAAGGCCAATGACAGATGTGTCAGGCAGCACAGACATAGGGAGAGGGTATTGAAGACAAAACATGACCTAAGACTCTAGAAGGAAAGCCCTACTGAGGCAAGAGGAGTTAAGGCACATACTGGAGCCAAAGTCACAGTCACCACTACAATGAAATCCTATGCCTAGAACTATCAATCTATTAATGCGCACTTATTAAGCATCTAGTGTGTCAGACACTGTGCTAGGCACTGGGAATACATAAAAAGTAAAAGAATCCCTGACCTCAAGATGCTTACACTCTATCTGGAGGAAGAACATGCACATAAGATACAGATAGTTCTCACCTCAAGTAAGTGCACCATTCCTCAGACCTCTACAGAAATGCAAATTTTCCCCTGGATGTGGGGAAGGGAGGGTGGATCAGAGGAAAGGAGGCTGGAAAGGGGTCATGCACTGTGGAGGGAGGGGGTTGGCACATGGTTCAAAGGCAAGTGGGGGCTGGGTGCAGAGAAGCAGAGCAGGAGGAAGAACACTATGGGGCAGGGACAGCCACATAGAGCAGGGGGGCAGACATGATAGGGCTAATGCAGACACAGACACAGAATGGAGAGGACAGGTGACAAGCAGGGCCAAAACAGACACATGGAACCCAAGTGTTGACAGATGGAAGAGAGACACTGGGGTGAACGTCTCCTCTCTTGATGCAGGAAATCTCAAACCAAGCCCCCAATCCAGCTGTGGCAGGGATCTCTCCAAGCATCCTTTCTTCTGCTTTAACTTGGAGGGTGTTTTTTTTCGAATGGGGATGGGTGAGGCCACAGAGTACCAAGCTAAGGGACAGGAGCAGAGAAAGCATAGTACTGTGCAATAAAGTTTAATATAAGTTCTTTTTTTTGGAATGTGGATTTCTTTCAGAAATATTTATGTAAAGTCAAATTTGTATCATAGTAATTTGAATAAAACAAGAACTGTCTTACTCAAATATGTCAATGACTCTGTGATCTCACCAGTGTGAAGACTCCCTACCTTCTTATGTAACTCTTATCCAAGCACTCCCAAATGTTCACTAAGGATGGTGGGGTCCATTCAGACCATAATGGAGGTACCCTCATAAAAAATACTAATATATGCTTAATTAATTAACGAGCAGCATAATGGAATAGATAGATCAATGGCAGAGGAGCCAGGAAAACCTGATTTCAACTTCCACTTAGGACATATACAGGTTGTGTGACACTAGTGAAATCACTTAAGTTCTTAGTGTTCCATGTGATGCACTAAAACCAGAAGTTGTGGAGTAGGTGTCAACCTGAATTGGTAGATGATTTTCCTCACCTGGGAGTTCCCTACACAAATGAAATCCCAAATCCAGTCCTCAACTCTATACAAAGGAATTATTTGGTAATCAATTATCTGCCCAGGTATTCTACATCTCAGACAACCAAGTTCCAAGTCCCAGACAACAACCCCATGGGTTGGGTTCAAGCTTTGTGGCATTGCATCTGTGTGTGTCACCTAGACCTGGGGAGATCCACCCTGATCCCAGGGAGAATGGTGTGGACTAAGATGAACTGAAGGCAAGCTCCCTTTGACTGTTATAATCTTTGACTTATAGTCTTAGTGAGTCTCTTGGAGTACTCAAATGGCCTCATTTCTTATCTCGGGTCTACCATTTACAATAATAATGATGACAATGATAATTATACTCATGTTTATATATCACATTAAGGTTTCCAAAGCACTTTACAAATATCTCATTTTAACCTCACAACAATGCTGGGAGGTAGGTGCTACTATTATCTTCATATCACATATAAGTAAACTGAGGCAGACAGAAACGAGTAACTTGCCCCAGGTCACATGTCTGAGGTCAGATTTGAACTCATAATTCCAAGTCCAGGGCTCTTACCACAACCTACAAAATCTTGGAAAGTCACCTATGCCCTCTGGTTGTTGATTTCCTCCTTTCTACAGTCCCTGACCCCTCCATACCAGCTTGTTTGATTCTTGCCCACATCACTCTATAAATCTTTCACAGTGGACTCACCTAATACCCTAGGAGTCATCCTTTAGGGATCCCACATCAGCATTCAAGCTGCCTATGGGCTGTTATCCCTCACTGTTTTCACAAGCCTGCCTCACCTCCTTTCTCCATTTCCTCCATTATGTTCTTTCTACCATTTCTTTTGTATAAGTCGCCATTTGCAATGCTAGAGCCTACTTAGATCCACCACGTCTTTTTCTCCGTGTCTATCTGGATCACCTACATTCACTGGCAAAAGGTACACAGCTTCTCCGTCATAATTTAGCACTTACTTCTATAATCCCTGGAATTCATATACTCTCTCCTTTGGACCTCACAGCAGCAATGGCAGGCAGGTACTGATGTTTTTATTATGCCTAGTTGATAGATGTAAAAAGGTTAGGATTTTAGGAATATCAAGATCCTAGAATGACAAAACAGGAAGGCTCTTTCTTTTAGAAAAATAGAACATAGAATGTCAGAACCGGAATGGACATGTCATCTTAGACCAAGCCCCTCATTTTATAGGTGAAGAAACTGAGAACTGAAGAGGTTAACTAGCTATACCTAGAGTCATAGATCTGGAAACTAAAAGGGACATCAGTGGGCATCAGGTCCAACCCCCTCATGTAACAGAGGGGGAAACTGAGAAAAAGGAGGAGAAATGACTTGTCAACGTGACTTGTATCACCCAGCTAATAAGTGGCAGAACCAGGCTCCAACAATATAATGAATGTGAAAGTAATATATAAACTTGAAGTACTGTTGTGATTTCAGGTTCTTAACTTTTTTGTATGTCTTGGAACCCTTTGGTAAATGAGGACTATGGCCCCCTTACCAGAATTGTGTTTTTAAATTATTGAAGGAAATCTTAAACTGCAGTTAGAGGTTAGTGAAAGTAAGTACTTTTTTCCAAACCAAGTACTCAGACGCCTTGAAATCTATCTGTGGTCTGGAACCAGGTTAGGTTCTCCCAGTCTCATGGCTTAATTTGGTGTCATGGAGAGAGAAGTGGATTTGGAGTCAGAGCACCAGGGTTAAAACCCCCTAAATGTCTGTCTACTTACTTCTCTCATTTCCCCATGCTCACTGTCTCCTCTCTTTGGCTCTCTTTCCACCTCTCTCATTTTCTCTGTCTCTCTTTCTCTCTGTCTTTTTTCTGTCTTTGTCTCTACCTGTCTCTGTCTGGTTCTCCCCCCCCTTCTCTTGCTCTCTGTCTCTCTCATTCTCTTGCTCTCTCTCTCATTCTCTGTCTCTCTCTCTCTGTCTCTCTGTCTCTCTCTCTCTCTGTCTCTCTCTCTCTCTCTCTCTCTCTCTCTCTCTCTCTCTCTCTCTCACACACACACACACACACACACACACACACTATTATTTTGTGACCAGGATTCTTGACTTTTCTCCCCATGATTTTTATTTTCCATCCCCTTCTGTTTTTTGTTTCAAAGAGATGCATTTACATGGTGCATGTGTGTGTACTCATGTGTGTGTGTGTGTGTGTGTCTTTCCTTTTCTTTCTCTTTCATGTACAAAGAATATGATGTGATGGGTAAAATATCAAGAGAAATAAGTCAAATTTTCTGACAGAAATAATCGAGGCTGCCTCCACTTCCACAACGCCTTGCGAGCTCCAATAATTAAGACACATGGACAGTTTGAACTTTTTACAAAGGATTAATGACATGTGTGAACACGGGGGATAACAATTGCTAATAATTTATGAAGTCTCCTCAGGATCAAAGTGGGAAGTTTGGGGGAAGTGAAGCAAGGGGGTGGGGGTTAGGCTTTGAAAGGTAAACACTTTGAAAAGCCATTCACAGGATCTGCCCTGTCGATTTAGAATTTACCACATTCCATTAACCAACCTAAAATAACTCCTATGGTAATCACCCTTCAGAGGCAGACGCCCGGTGCCGACAAAGGTATTATTAAGTTAAATTACCCTAAAAGGGTTGGATTGGCAGGAAGGTTCAGTCAATGGCTTGGAAAGTCAGGGCCCTGAAGTGGCATAGGTAAACAGATACTGAGGCTCTCTTGCCCAGTATACTGGTTTTTCAAGGTCCAGTGCCAAGAGAACTTCAATCACATTCTGTGAATATTTCATGGACCAGGTGGGAGAAAGATGGCTATGGAATTCCTGTGAAGTCAGGGTGGAGACAGGTATGGAGGCAAGGATACAGGAATCTTGTAGCCTCTTCCCTCCAAGGCTATTGTTGGAAAAGCGACTCCTGATGGAAATGAATGAGGCATGGTCAAGAGGTAAGGGCATATTGAACAAAGGCTAGCACCATGGACAGAGGACATGGGTTTGAATATGCACTTTGCCACTTGCTAGATTTGTGACCTTGAAGAAGTTACTCCACCTTATCCTGTGCCTGTTTCTTCATCTTCCCAATAAAGAGGTTGGAATAGATGACCTCTAAAATCACTTCCAGCTGAAAACCTGTGACCCTATGATCATACAAGTTAGGAGACCTGTGACCAAGACCCAAAGACCTGGGACTTTAAAATGAGGACAGCATCCTAACTACCATACAAGTATGCTTGTATCATAGAAATAAACACAAATAGATGATCATGGAAATACAGGCTTATAATTAGGAAAGGACCTTAGCAGTCATCTAGTCTCTCACTTTGCAGAAAGGAAAAATGAGGCCCAGAAAAATTAAAATGACTTGTCGAAGGTCACACTGTTAGAGCCCAAATTCAAGCCTAGATCCTCCCTCTGATTTCATATCCAGTATTCTTATCACCTGCGAGACCTTTCAGAGGTAACTTTACTTGTCTAGGTGGATCTGACTCAGTTTCTCCAATTCTAATTTCTTCAGTCATCCCATTTCCCCACTCTTCCCAGCTAAAGAGAGTCAAATCTAGGATTCAATTCCAAAATAAGGAATTAAAGTGTTTTATAACAGTAAACTCCCATTAAAATGCTATCTATCATGGATTCAAAGCCTTGAGCTAGATGGGAACTTAGAGACCATCTAGTCTAACTCCCTCATTTTACAGAAGTGACTTACTTAGTGAGTGAGAAGCAGAACATTGGAGTGCAAGTCTTCCAGGTCTCTTTCTAAGCAACTTGCTCATGGTTCCACCAGCTAGCAAGGGTATCTTTTAGGAAAGACAAAGAGATGTTCAGTGGGAGTGGTGAGGGAGATTCATTACTGGTGCCCAGCTAGAATGTATTTTTATTTTTTCAAGGTATTTTTGCATCTCCTTATCACATACAATTTTCTCCACATCCCTGTAAGAAAGGTAAGTCAGGCGTGATTATTTCTATTTTATAGGGGAGGAAACTGACTCTCAGAGAAGTGAAGTGTTTTGCTCAAGGTCACACACTGAATTAATAACAGGCTGGGACTGAAACCCAATCCTTCTAAATCAAGCATTTAAAAAAAATTTCTACTAAACTGTACACTCCATGAGAACAGGAAACAAGTCCTCTGTGTCTTTTCACACACACACACACACACACACACACACACACACACACACACTTTTTGATGCAATGAAAAGAGCCCCCAATTAGATTTGGAAGAGACCCAGGGCTGAATCTTGCCTCTGTAGCTATGTATCTCACTATGGACTAGTCCGTTCTCTCTGATCCTCAGTTCCCTTATCTACAAAATGGGGATTAAACTCTCAGCTGTACTTAGCATGAGGGAGGAGAAGCTCAAATGAGATAATGTATGCAAAGTGCTTTGCAAACTTTAAAACATGAGATAAATGTCAGCTATTATTTTTATTCAAATAAAAATAGTTGTTGACAGGTTGATGGAGCAGGTAGTAAATTTAAGGAACACATTATCCCAAGAGGTGTTACAGGCTGACAATGCAAATAACTTTTTCAAAAGCATGGAGAAATTCCTTAATGACAGGTTGATGTTACAAAGCACAGTACTCTGTACATAGTAGGTGCTTAATAAATGTCGATGGCATTTGTCATAAAGATTTGCTTAACTAGGTTGGATTATTATAATACATACATGGTAGTTACTCTATAGGTGTATGAGTAATTGGGACAGAGCCAAGATGACAGATTAGAGGCAACCCAGCTGAATTCTCTCAAACAGTCCCCTCCAAACAACTTTAAAATAATGCCTCAAATTACAATTTTAAATGGCAGAGCCAAAAAGAAAAGGTTGGGGTGAGATATTTTTGTGGCCTAAGGAAGCTTAGGAGGTCAACAGGTTGTGACACTGGGGTGGAAGCATGTTTGGAGCCCACACAAGCAGCAACAATTGCTACTGCAGCAGTCTAAGTAGGTTTAAGAGGTCTCAGCCCAGAGACAGGAAAGTGGTCATTCAACTGGTCAGAAAGAGATTACATAGGACCCTTTGCTGGCAGTAGGTACAGCTGGCCCCAATTCCCAACTTCACTGCCCATATGCAGTTCTGAGCTACAATTTCAGGAGCCAGAGAAGTGTTTGTGGTCAGTCATAAGGGAGCAGGGGCCCTGGTCACATTTCCAAGCTAAGGAGAGCTTGTGGCTGCAGGGGACCAGATATCCTTCCTGAATAAATATCAGAGAGCATGCCAAGACAGCAGTGACCTATACCTCTCCTGAGATCATACCACCTTGGAATCACCAAAAATTTGCAGATCTCCACAACCAGTTTTGGAAACAGCACAAAAAATCCTAAAGATTGGAAAACTGCCTCCTCACACCCAGGTAAGCAGAGCCCAATTTTAACATAAACTTCAGAGTGAAAAATAGGCTGGAACAATGAGCAAACTTTTTTAACCTAAAAAAAGCTGCTATAGTAGCAAACAAGACAAAAACAAACTGAGAAGACAACAATGTGAAAACAGCTACCAAAAAGCCTCAAAAAAATTGATGATTAGACCCAAGTCCAATAAGAATTCCTGGGAGCATTGAAGAAAGAGATTGGAGTAGTAGAAGAAAAAGTTGGGAAAAGAAATGAAAGTGATTCACAGCTTCTTTTAAAAGGCACAAAAACACTGA
Organism: Trichosurus vulpecula; assembly: GCF_011100635.1. NCBI lineage: Eukaryota > Metazoa > Chordata > Mammalia > Diprotodontia > Phalangeridae > Trichosurus > Trichosurus vulpecula. The sequence goes on from NC_050573.1 coordinate 18,759,617, forward strand.
AGAAAAGAACTCCTTAAAAATAGAATTGGCCAAATGAAAAAAAAAAGGGATACAAAAGATCACTGAAGGAAATAATTTCTTAAAAATTTGAATGAGGCAAGTTGAATCTAAAACTCCATGAGACATCAAGAAACAATAAAACAAAGTCAAAAATGGAAAAAAAAATAGAAAAAAAATGTGAAATACCTCATTGGAAAAAACATTGACCTGAAAAAATAGATCAAAGAGAAATAACTAAGGATTTATTGAACTACCTGAAAGCCACGATCAGAGAAAGAGCCTAGACATAATATTTCAAGAAATTATCAAGGAAAACAGCCGCAATATCATAGTATGAGAAAATAAAATTGAAATTGAAATAATCCATCCATCACCTCCTGAAAGAGATCCCAAAATGAAAACTCTCAGGAACACTATAGACAAATTCCAGAGCTCCTGAGTCAGAGAGAAAATACTGTGAGTAGCCAGAAAAAAAATAATTCAAATATTGTGGAACTACAATCAAGACCACACAATATTTAGTAGCTTCTGCGTTAGAGGATCAGAGAGCTTGAAACATGATGTTCTGGAAGGCAAAAGAACTAGGATTACAAGTAAGAATATCCTACCCAGAAAAACTGAGTATAATCCTTCAGGGCTAAAAATATATATTTAATGGATAAGCATTCCTGATCAAAAGACCAGAGCTGAATAGAAAATTTGACATTCAAACACAAGACTAAAGAGAAGCATAAAAAAGTAAGCATGAAAGAGAAATCATAAGTGACTTAGTGACTTAATAATATTACACTGTTTACATTCCTATGTGGGGAGATGATACATATAATTCCTAAGAACTTTATTGTTATTGAGACAGTTAAAAGGAGTTTACATAGACAGGCATGGATATGAATTATGTTTGAATGATCTCAAAAAGTGAAAAATTGGGAAAGATGAATGCACCAGGAAAAATGGAAAGGGAGAGGTAGAATGAGGAAATTTTCTTAACATAAAAGAGGTGCACAAGAAAAAGTTTTTATAGTTGAAGGGGAAATGGGGGAGAGGCAATGCTTGAATCCCACTTTCATCAGAAAGCGTGAAAGGGAAATATATATGTACACACACACAACTTTTAAGGAGGGGCAGGATAAAAGAGCTCTCTCTTTTTTATCAGAAACAGAAGAAAATGGAATAGATACAAATACACAATTAGTGATCCTAACTGTGGATGGGAATGGGATGTAATCACCCGTAAAATGGAAGAGGATAGCAGAATGGATTAGAAACCAGAATCCAACAATATGTTGTGTAGAAGAAATACACTTGAAACAGAAAAGCACACAGAGTTAAAATAAAGCACTGGAGTAGAATCTAATATGTTTCAGCTGAACTTAAAAAAAGGCAGGGGTAGGAATCATGATCTCAGAAAAAGCAAAAGCAAAAATAGATCAAATTAAAAGGGATAATCAGGGAAACTACATTATGCTAAAAGAAAAAAAGGTACCATAGACAATGAAATAAAATTTGAAAAATTATAACAAGTTTTTCAGATAAAAACTTCATTTCTCAAATATATACTGACAATAGAACTGAGGCAAATTTATAAAAATAAGAGCCATTCCTCAATTTATAAATGGTCAAAAATATGAACAAGCAATTTTAGGAGGAAATCAAAGCTCTCTATTATCATATGAGAAAGTGCTCTAAAGCACTATTTATTAGAGAAAGACAAATTATAACAACTTGCAGGTACCACTTCACACCTATTAGAAATGACAAATGCTGAAGGTAATGAGAGAGAAATAGGTATACTAAGGAACTGTTGGTGAAATAGAAAACTAGTCCAAACATTCTGAAGAACAATTTGGAACTACACCCAAAGGTCTATAAAACTGTGCCCTTTGGCCCAGCACCCAGCACCCACTACTAAGTCTCTACCCTGAAGAGATCAAAGGAAGAGGAAAAGGACCGATATGGACAAAAAATACTTACAGCAGCTCTTTTTGTTGTGGCAAAGAATTAAAAATGGAGGGGATGCTCATCAATTAAAGAATGACTGAATAAGTCATGGCATATGATTGTGATGAAATACTATTGCGTGGTGGGAAATGACAAGGGTGAGGGCTTTCAAAAATATGGCAAGATCTATATTAACTGATGAAAAGTGAAGTGAGATGAACTGGGACATCATTGTGCATAGTAGCCACAATATTACAATTATGATCAACTATGAAAGATTTGACTGCTCATATTGACACAATGATCTAAGATGATTCCAAAGGACTAATAATGAAAAATGCTATCCACCTCCAGAGAAAGAACTGAAGAACTCTGGGTGCAAATTGAAATATAGTTTTCCTCTTTCTTTTTCTTGCTCTTTTTGAAATACAGCTAATACAGAAATATGTTTTGCATGATTTCGCATGTCTAATTTATTGCTTGTCTTGTCAGTAGGTGGAGAAAAGATGGGAGGGAAGGAGAGAATTTGAAACTCAAATTCAAAAAAGGAAAGTGTCAAAATGAATAAATATTTTTAAATAGCTCTATATGTGAGTGAGTTGGCAAATAAATGAATGAAAAAGCATGTATTAAGCACTTAATATTTGCCAGGCATTTGTGCTAGATGCTGAAGATAAATATGAGACAGTCCCTGACCTCAAGGAGATTATATTTAAATGGTAGAAGAAACCATGTTTTGTGTGGTGGATACTGTGTCCAAAGAAAGAGGTGGAATAAGTGGGTGAATGGAAGGAGGGATAGATGGTTGGATTAATACATACATGAATGAGTTGGTTGGAGAAACAGCACCATTTCAGAAGTATCCTAACCCCCTTAAGGATAATAGTGTCAAAGAAAATAAAAGGACCCTTCTAACAATCAAGCCCAACCAATGCCACTCTTGTCCTTCTTTTTGTGAAATTAGGGAGAAGAGGGAGATGGGTCTATCAGTATATCTAGAAGGAAGAAAGGGAGCCCAAGAGAGAGTGAACAGTGTGCTGAAGGTCACACAGCAAATGTGATTAGGAAGCTTGACTAGAACTGTGATGCTTTAACAGATTATCCACTTAAACATGTTATCATTTCAGGGACCTTTTTGTAAACCACAATCATCATGTATTTACTGAGCTTTCAGCATGATGAGCCTTAGGATGGTCACCTAGAGGGGAGTTGCAAAATACAGAATGCCTCCTCATACCTGGATGGACTTAGATATGTCTTGAGGAAATAGAATCTATCACTAAGCATTTATTAAGCACTAACTTTGTGCCTGCCACTGTACTACGTGTTGGAGATTCAAAGAAGATAAAGAAATAGTCACTGCTCTCAAGGAGTTTTAATTTTCTCAGGAGAGACAACATGCACTTCAATAATTATTTAACCATGCACAAACTAAATATAAGGTAGAATATTGATGTGGGAAGGACACCAGCAGCCGAGGATGAGGAAAAAAATGGAAAAGCCTTCATGTAGGCATGACTTGATTGAACTTTTGAAGAAAACTAGGGATTCTAAAAGGGAAAGGTAAAATTTTCTCCTTGCCTTCCAGTCAAGGCAAAGGCGCAGAAATTAGAGAATGAAATGTTACTTGGATCTGGATTCTAGTCTGATTTTCACACAATTACAGAATCCTTAAGCTTGAAGAGACCATAAAGGCTATCTATTCCAAGCTGAATTGGAATTAGAATCAACTCTGTGCCATCCTTGACAAATGGACATCCAATTTTTGCTTGAAGACCTTCAAAGAGGAAGAACCCACTATGCCTGGAGAGAGTTCATTCCACATTGGGAGAAGAAAATGCTTCTGTGACATCAAGTCTAAATTTGTCTCTCTACAACTCCCATCTGTTATAGCCTATTTATTCCCTCTGAGATTAAATAGAACAAATCTAATCCCTTAGCCTCATGACATCTTTTCAAATGTTTTAACATAGATAATATGTTCCACCATGCCACTAACACTCCTCATTGAAGTCTTCCTGCGTAACTCCCTCTCCTCCTCTCCAAAGGAAGGTAAATTTTGATGGCCAGAAGCTCCTCAGTTAACAAGATTTACTGGCTAGATTCCTGCCTTCCTGTCTTTCTCCTTTCTTTCCTTCTTTCTTTCCTTCCTTCCTTCTTTCCTTCTTTCTTTCCTTCCTTCCTTCTTTCTTTCCTTCTTTCCTTCCTTCTTTCTTTCTTTCTTCCTTCCTTCCTTCCTTACTTCCTTCCTTCCTTTCTTTCTTTCTTGCTTTCTTTCTTTCTTGCTTTCTTTTTCTTTCTGTCTCTCTTTCTGTCTTTCTTTCTTTCTCTTTTCTCACCTATTTCACTCTGAAACTCATAGATTGGACCACAATAGGTCCCTGCCCAAGATCCACTTACTAACTATATTTTGGGCCCTCCTGCCTCAGAGTGAATGTCAATGATAACTTTCTCTTTTGACTAGCAACTCTGAGGGTCTTCCCCTCCCAGTTTGTTTTTTTTCTTTTTTTCTAATTAAAGGGGCCATCCCTCGACTCACTTCTTAAAGAGGCCTATTCGCTGATTGGGCATAACCTGAAAAGGCCTTAGCCTAAAAGGGCCGAGGTCTCCCATTACATCCTGGACCATCTCCAGTCATCCTGATAAATATCAGGTCACTGGACCCAGATGGGTCTGGAGGAGAAAGTGAGGCTGGTGACTGTGCACAGCCCTCCCTCCCTCAAATCAAAGTCAGCTGCAAGTCATGTCAGCATCATTTTCCTGATGTCATGGTCCTCTTCAAAAACAAAGAACAAACACAACAACAACAACAGTCTCAGGATGAAATATGCCTAATTCCTTCAACCAGTCTTCATATGGAATGAACTTCAAATTCTTCACCAGCCTAGTCTCCTTTACCTAGATGTTCTCTACCTTACTGTTGTCCTTGCCAAAAATGTGCTCAGAACTGGAAAAAATAGAGAAGATGGAGTCTGACTAGGGAAGAGTACATACAGAAAGATTTTGAGCTCCTTATTATTGGAAGCTCTACCTCGTTTACTAAAACCTCAAATTGTCTTTATTTTTCTGGCATCCATATTGGACCATTGATTCATATTAACCTTGCTGCCTGCCAAATTACTCTCTCACTATTTCTTTCTATTGTATACTTGTAAAGTTGATTTTCTGGACCAAAGTGTCAGACTTTACACTTATCTCCATTCATTTCATCTTATCAGATTTAGTCCAGTGTTCTAATTTGCCAAGACCTTTTTACATCCTGGCACTGTCATCCAGTATGTTACCTATCTATCTGAGTTTTCTGTAATCTAAAAAATGAGTTAGGATTATATCTGTCCATACCCAGGCCATTGACAAAAATCATTTAACATCAGAGGGCAAAGCATAGATCACTGGAGTATTCCATTGGAAAACTTCAAATTTACATCAAATTATTAACACATATTCTTTGGATCTGTCTGCTCAACTAGTTATACTACAGTATCATGTAGCTCATCTCTCTCTTTTATCAGAAGGATAGCATAAAAGATTTTCTCAAATGCTTTGCTAAAATCTAAGAAAAATCTATCTCTAGAATTCCCCTGATTGACCAGTTTCCTTGTTCAAAAGATGAAACTAACTTAGGGCCAGTTCCTTCCCCTCTCTGCCTCAGTTTCCCTATCTGCAAAATGAGGAGCAGAATATTGTAGAGGAAATGTAACGAAATGAGAGTTACATAACTTAGTTTCTAATATTATTAGCTCCCCAATTAACTTACTGCATGTCCTAATTAGACCTCACTCACTTTCTCTATGAAATGGATTCCATCTAGGTGGACTAGATGGTCTTGAAGGCACCTTCCAGCTCTAACATTCTGTGTTCTAAAGTCTTTTACTTTTCTGTGTTCTAAGGTCTTTTCCAGATATGACATTTTAGACTCAAAGGGCATCCTCACATTCTGTGCTGTTTTCTTTTATTCTAAGGTCTCTTTTTTATATTTAATTTATTTAATATATTTAGTTTTCAGCATTGATTTTCACAAGAGTTTGAATTACAAATTTTCTCCCCATTTCTACCCTCCCACCCACTCCAAGATGGCGTATATTCTGGTTGCCCCATTCCCCAGTCAGCCCTCCCATCTGTCACCCTACTCCCCTCCCATCCCCCCCTTTCCCTTCTTCTCTTGTAGGGCAAGATAAATTTCTATGTCCCATTGCCTGTGTATCTTATTTCCTAGTTGCATGAAAAAACTTTTTTGTTGTTGTTTTTGAACATCTGTTTTTAAAACTTTGAGTTCCAAATTCTCTCCCCTCTTCCCTCCCCACCCACCCTCCCAAAGAAGGCAAGCAATTCAACATAGGCCACATGTGTATCATTATGTAAAACCTTTCCACAATACTCATATTGTGAAAGATTAGCTATGTTTTGCTCCTTCCTAACCTATCTCCCTTTATTGAATTTTCTCCCTTGACCCTGTTCCTTTTAGAAAGTGTTTGTTTTTCATTACCTCCTCCCCCTGTCTGCCCTCCCTTCTATCATCCCCCCTTTTTTATCTTCTTCCTCCTTCTTTCCTGTGGGATAAGGTACCCACTTGACTTTGTATGGTATTCCCTCCTCAGGTCAAATCCAATGAGAGGAAGATTTACTCATTCCTCCTCACCTGCCCCCTCTTCACTTCCTAGAGAACCCCTTTTTCTTGCCACTTTTATGCAAGATAATTTATCCCATTCTATCTCTCCCTTTCTCCCTCTTCTCAATATATTCTTCTCTTATCCCTTAATTTGATTTTAATTTTTTAGATATCATCCCTTCATATTCACCTCACCTGTGCCCTCTGTCTATATATATATATGTGTGTATATATATACATACACATATATATATATATACATACATAGACACACACACATATATATATACATATATATGCATATGCATACATATTCCTTTCAGCTACTATGATACTGAGGTCTCATGAATCATACATATCATCTTTCCATGCAGGAATGTAAACAAAACAGTTCAACTTTAGTAAGTCCCTTGCAATTTCTGTTTCTAGATTACCTTTTCATGCTTCTCTTGATTCTTGTGTTTGAAAGTCAAATTTTCTATTCAGCTCTGGTCTTTTCACTGAGAAAGCTTGCAAGTTCTCTATTTTATTGAAAATCCATATTTTGCCTTGGAGCATGATACTCAGTTTTGCTGGGTAGGTGATTCTTGGTTTTAATCCTAGCTCCATTGACCTCCAGAATATCATATTCCAAGCTCTTCAGTCCCTTAATGTGGAAGCTGCTAGATCCTGTATTATCCTGATTGTTTTTCCACAATACCCAAATTGTTTCTTTCTGGCTTCTTGCAGTATTTTCTCCTTGATCTGGGAGCTATGGAATTTGGTGACAATATTCCTAGGAGTTTTCTTTTTGGGATCTTTTTGAGGAGGCAATCTGTGGATTCTTTCAATTTCTATTTGACCCTCTGGCTCTACACTATCAGAGCAGTTCTCCTTGATAATTTCTTGAAAAATGATATCTAGGCTCTTTTTTTTGATCATGGCTTTCAGGTAGTCCAATAATTTTAAAATTATCCCTCCTGGATCTATTTTCCAGGTCAGTGGTTTTTCCAATGACGGATTTCACATTGTTTTCCACTTTTTCATTGCTTGGGTTCTGTTTTATAATATCTTGATTTCTCATCAAGTCACTAGCTTCCAATCTCATTTTGAAGGTAGTGTTTTCTTCAGTGGTCTTTTGGACCTCCTTTTCCATTTGGGTAATTCTGCCTTTCAAGGCATTCTTCTCCTCATTGGCTTTTTGGAGCTCTTTTGCCACTTGAGTTAGTCTATTTTTTAAGGTGTTGTTTTCTTCAATATTTTTTCAGTATTTTTTTGGGTCTCCTTTAGCAAGTCATTGACTTGTTTTTCATGGTTTTCTAGCATCATTCTCATTTCTCTTCCCAATTTTTCCTCTACTTCTCTAACTTGCCTTTCCAAATCCTTTTTGAGCTCTTCCATGGCCTGAGACCAGTTCATGTTTTTCTTGGAGGCTTTCGTTGTAGGCTCGTTGACTTTGTTGACTCCTTCTGGCTGTATGTTTTGCTCTTCTTTGTCACCAAAGAAAGATTCCAAAGTCTGAGACTGAATCTGAGTATGTTTTCTCTGCCTGGCCATGTTCCCAGACAACTTACTTGACCCTTGAGATTTTCATCAGGGTATGACTGCTTGTAAAGCAAAGAGTGCTTTGTTCAAACTTTGAGGGGATGTGCTGTTGATTTCAGAGCTATTTCTATACAGCCAGCTCTGCCACACCAGCACTCCTCCTTCCCCAAGAACCCTCAACCCGGACCTGATGCAAATGTTAAGCAGGCTCTGCACTCCTGCTCTGACCCCACCACTTAATTCCTCCCACCAGGTGGGCCTGGGGCCGGAATTAACTGCAGCTATAGTTCTGTAGCTGCACCACCCCCACAGCCCCTGGGACAGTGGCTGAACTGTGAACTCTGTCCCTCGAAGCTTTTCCCACTAACCTCTGTTTGTGGGTTGAGAAGTCTGGTAACTGCCACAGCTCACTGATTCAGGGCACTAGTGCCTGTTCTGCCAGGCTCCTGGTCTGGTTGGTCCTGCTGCCACCCATGCTGAGCTCTTCTCCCCTCTACTACGTGCACAATAGACCTCATCCAGCGACCATCCAGGCTGTTCTGGGCTGGATCCCTGCTTCCCTCTGCTAGTTTGTGGGTTCTGCAGTTCTAGAATTTGTTCAGAGCCGTTTTTATAGGTTTTTGGAGGGACCTGATGGGTATCTCATGCTAGTCCCTGCTTTTCAGCCACCATCTTGGCTCCCCCCTCCCATTCTAAGGTCTCTTTAAAGTTTTCTAATGATAATAACAGACCTGCATCAAGTTCTTGACATGAATTATCTTATTTGATTCTTATTAAAAACCCATAAGTTACACACTACACAAAATATATCCTCATTTATACTAGTGAAGAAAGAGGTTCAGAGAAGTAGTCTTCAGAATTCAGTGGACCTAAGTCTGTTTCCCAAAGAGATCCAAGGAAAAGGAAAAGGACTTCTATGTACAGAAATATTTGTAACAACTCTTTTGGGGCAACAAAGAATTAGAAATTTAGGGAATACCCATCCGTTGAAGAATGACTTAAAAATCTGTGGCACATGATTGTGATAGGATACTATCATGATATAAGAAATGAAGAGCAGGATGATTTCATTAAAATTGGGGAAGATTTATATGAACCTATGCAAAGTGAAATGAGCAGAACCCGGAGAACATAGTAGCAGCAATATTGTAAAGATACTCAAATGTGAAAGACAGTTGTTCTGATCAAGACAACAATCCAAGACAATTCCAAGGACTCACAGTGAAAATGCTAACCACTTCCAGAGACAGAAATAATAGACTAGAGCACAGATTGATGCAGACTTTTTTCACTTACTGTATTTTTCTTGCTTGTTTGCCACATGGCTAATATGGACATATATTTGGTATGACTTCACATGTATAATTAACATGTTTCTTGCCTTCTCAATGAGTTGGGGAGGGGATAAAGAAAGGGAGAGAGTTCAGAACTCAAGATTTTTAAGAATAACTAGTAATGCATATTTTAAAATGATGGTTAACATATATAAAGTGCAGTGAAAAGAATATTGAAATTGGAATCAGAAGAACCTTAGATTGAACACCAGCACTGTTGTTAACTACTATTCCAAAGCACAACCTTGGGCAAGCCATTCAACATCTATGATCCTCAGTTGTTTAATCTGTAAAATGAGGGGGTTGGACAAGATGGCTTCTGAGATACCTATGATCCTAATACCCCATGAACCTATCCTTATAACCTTGAACAAGTCACTTATTCTCACTGGGCCTGAAATTTCTCATCTGAAGAGGTTGGAGTAAATGGCCTTTGAGGTCCCTTATAAAGGTTTTATATCTATGATACTAAGTCATTTCACCCCCTCAGGCCTCAGTTTCCTCATCTGTGAAATAAAGGTGTTGAAGTAGATGACCTCTGAGTACACATCCGTCTAAATATATAATATCGTATCTTATTCAGATGCCAGAGGCAGGATTTGAACCCATATCTCTCTTGACCTCTGGTACAACATTCCTTATATTATGCTGACCGCAATCCCAAATGGTAATGGGGAAATGGAATAAGCAATACCTGCTGACATCATTTTCCTGGAATGAGTGATGGTTTCCTCATCATGAAAATGCACCTACCTCTGGGGCCACAGGGGCTATTCTATTTAAGGTCTGCTACCCTTTGGCTTCCCTGGGGAGCTTTTTTTAGCTTAGTCTGCTAATCAGATCCCTGACCTTCATAAGCCTTAACAGGTACTTCCCTCCCACCACTCCAACAGCAACAACAGCAGCCTTATGGAACCTGGAGAGGCTGGAGAAGTGATTAAGCCTACATAGCAGCCTCCTCTAGCTAGAGGGATCAGTTACACCTCAGGACATTGACATCTGTGCCCTTTCACATCTGGAATATATGGAACACTGTTCTCAGGTTATCTGGTAGGATGTAGAAAATGACAAGTCTGTCAGCTAGAAAGCCAAGGCAGGTGAGGACGAATAAGGCACATCAAGAGGACTAAAAATGTCCAGACTGCCTTCTGCATTCCAGTCTCCACCAATCTGCATCCTACTCCCATAGCAAACATGGGAAGAAAGAGACATAGAGCCTAGACATAGGGAAAAATTATAAAGTTAGAAAGTCCAATGTTCTCCACCCCCAAATCATCTGCCTCCCCAAACACAGACATACACACAGACATACACACACACACATACACAGCACCGCACAGCACACCACACCAATTACCTACATTTCCCCAAAGGGTGTCCAAGCCTTTGTAGATCTTTTTATGTTGGGCAGGAAAACTGAACCACTCAGTTTGTTCAGACTGGAAACAGACCAGAAAGTCAAATTGGAAATCAAAAGACCTTGTTCCTCATCCTAGGTCTGCTATTCATTAACAAACTGATAAAGTTGGGTAAAACAATTCTGCTGTCTGCATTCTGTTATCCTATCGTATGAAATAGGAGGTTTAGATAAATTGATAAGAGCTGGCACTTAAAGTTACAAAATGTGTTACACTGGTTATCCCAGAAGGCAGATTGGGATAGACTGAGATCTATGGGCTCCAAGTCCATGGCTCTGACTATTACTCCAAAACAGTGCCACTCTGACTCTGTGTCCTAAGGGCCTTCCCAGCTCTGACATTCTCTGCTGTTCTAAGGTTCCTCCAGCTCAATATTTTATGTTCTAAAATGTTATAACAACACGTTCTATGCCCATTGTATGATTGATATAGAGAGGAAAGCTGTCTATTTGAATCCTTCATTTGACAGATTAGAAATTTGAGCCCCAGGGAAGTTGTAAATTGTCAAAAGTCATGTAGGTAATATGTGCCAGAGCTCTGATTTGAACCCAAGACCAGTAACACCAAGTTTTGCATTCTTTATATTGTATCTAGGGGCCCTCCCAGTTCTGACATTCCATGACATAAGGTCCCTTCCAGCTCTAACATTCATTGTTCTAAGGCATCTTCCAGAACTAACACTATTTTAAGGGCCTTCCCAGCTCTGACATTCCATGTTCTCCATTTTAAGGAACCTTACTATCTTCAGAATCACAGAATGGGAGATTTAGAATGGATCTCAGCATCTATCGTGTCCAAGCCCTATCTAAAAAGAATCTCCCAAGTGCAACATCCCCGGCAAGTGGTCATTCAGCTTCTGTTTGAAAAACCTCCAAGGAAGAGGAAACTTTAATCTCTCAAGTCATTCCATTCCACTTTTAGACAACTCTAGCTGCTAAGAAATTTGTCTTAGTATCAAACCTAAATTTCCTTTTTGCAACTTCAACTGATAGCTTCTGGTTTCCCTCTTCCCACTCCCCACCTCTGGAGCTAAAAAGAAGATTTGAAATTCTATATACCATTTTCTAAAGTCTTTTCCAGTTCTAACAAGTCGGCATATAATGATTACTTCTTATTTCCTCCACTGTTTCTCTTCATTTCCCTGGAATTTGGTAAAGATAGTTTCTTTTTTTTTCTTCTTCTCCTTCTTTTTTATTATGATTACTATTTATTTAATCTATTTAGTTTTCAGCATTGATTTTCATAAGAGTTTGAATTACAAATTTTCTCCCCATTTCTACCCTCCCACCCACTCCAAGATGGCATATATTCTGATTGCCCCATTCCCCTGTCAGCCCTCCCATCTGTCACCACACTCCCCTCCCATCCCCTTTTCCCTTTCTTTCTTGTAGGGCAAGATAAATTTCTATGCCCCATTGCCTGTGTATCTTGTTTTCTAGTTGCATGCAAAAACTTTTTTTTTGTTTTTGAACATCTGTTTTTAAAACTTTGAGTTCCAAATTCTCTCCCCTCTTCCCTTCCCACCCACCCTCCCTAAGAAGTCAAGCAATTCAACATAGGCCACATGCGTATCATTATGTAAAACACTTCCACAGTACTCATGTTGTGAAAGACTAACTATATTTTGCTCCTTCCTAACCTATCCACCTTTATTGAATTTTCTCCCTTGACCCTGTCCCCTTTCCAAAGTGTTTGTTTTTGATTACCTCCACCCCCATCTGCCCTCCCTTCTATCATCCTCCCTTTTTCCTGTGGTGTAAGATACCCAATTGAGTTTGTATGGTATTCCCTCCTCAGGTCAAATCTGATGAAAGCAAAATTCACTCATTCCCCCTCACCTGCCTTCTCTTCTCTTGCTACAGAACTGCTTTTTCTTCCCACTTTTATGAGAGATAATTTACCCCATTCTATTTCTCCCTATCTCCCTCTCTCAATATATTCCTCTTTCATCCCTTAATTTGATTTTATTTCTTTTAGATATCTTCCCTTCAACTTCAACTCACCCTGTGCCCTCTCTCTCTCTCTCTCTCTCTCTCTCTCTCTCTCTCTATATATATATATATATATATATATATATATATATATATATACACATATATATACACACATACACAAATACATACATACACACTCACATATATATATATATATATATATATATATATATATATATATATATATATACATAAACATATATATATATATGCATATTCCCTTCAGCTACCCTAATACTGAGGTCTAATGAATCATACACATCATCTTTCCATGTAGGAATGTAAACAAAACAGTTCAACTTTAGTAAGTCCCTTGCAATTTCTTTTTCTTGTTCTTTTTCTTGATTACCTTTTCATGCTTCTCTTGATTCTTGTGTTTGAAAGTCAAATTTTCTATTCAGCTCTGGTCTTTTCACTGAGAAAGCTTGAAAGTCTTCTATTTTATTGAAAGTCATATTTTGCCTTGAAACATGATACTCAGTTTTGCTGGGTAAATGATTCTTGGTTTTAATCCTAGTTCCTTTGACCTCCAGAATATCGTATTCCAAGCCCTTCGATCTCTTAATGTAGAAGCTGCTAGATCTTTGGTTATTCTGATTGTGTTTCCACAATACTCAAATTGTTTCTTTCTGGCTGCTTGCAGTATTTTCTCCTTGATCTGGGAGCTCTGGAATTTGGTGACAATATTCCTAGGAGATTTCTTTTTGGGATCTATTTGAGGAGGGTATCTGTGGATTCTTTCAATTTCTATTTTACCCTCTGGCTCTAGAATATCAGGGCAGTTCTCCTTGATAATTTCTTGAAAAATGATATCTAGGCTCTTTTTCTGATCATGGCTTTCAGGAAGTCCAATAATTTTAAAATTATCTCTACTGGATCTATTTTCCAGGTCAGTGGTTTTTCCAATGAGATATTTCACATTGTCTTCCACTTTTTCATTCCTTTGGTTCTGTTTTATAATATCTTGATTTTTCATAGATTCACTAGCTTCCACTTGCTCCAATCTAATTTTTAAGGTAGTATTTTCTTCAGTGGTCTTTTGGACCTCCTTTTCCATTTGGGTAATTCTGCCTTTCAAGGCATTCTTCTCCTCATTGGCTTTTTGGAGCTCTTTTGCCACTTGAGTTAGTCTATTTTTTAAGGTGTTGTTTTCTTCAGTATATTTTTCAGTATTTTTTTGGGTCTCCTTTAGCAAGTCATGGACTTGTTTTTCATGGTTTCCTCGCATCCTTCTCATTTCTCCTCCCAATTTTTCCTCTACTTCTCTAACTTGCTTTTCCAAATCCTTTCTGAGCTCTTCCATGGCCTGAGACCAGTTCATGTTTTTCTTGGAGGATTTTGTTGTAGGCTCTTTGACTTTGTTGACTTCTTCTGGCTGTGTGTTTTGGTCTTCTTCATCACCAAAGAAAGCTTCCAAAGTCTGAGACTGAATCTGGGTGCATTTTCGCTGCCTGTCCATATTCCCAGCCAACTAATTTGACCCTTGAGTTTTTCAGCAGGGTATGACTGCTTGTAGAGTTAAGAGAACTATGTTCCATGCTTGGGGGGATGTGCCAGCTCTGCCACACCAGCACTCCTCCTTTCCCAAGAACCCCCAACCCGGACTGGACTTAGATCTTCAGCAGGCTCTTCACTCCTGCTCTGATCCACCACTTAATTCCTCCCACCATGTGGGCATGGGGCCGGAAGCAACTGCAGCTCTAGTTCTGTAGCTGCCCCACCTCTGCTGTCCCCAGGGTTGTGGCCCAACGGCGAACTCCTTCTACTCCCACAGCTTTTCCCACTAACCTTATCTGTTTTCTTTTATGTTTTTGGGTTGAGAGGTCTGGTAAGTGCTGCAGCTCACTGATTCAGGGTGCTAGGGCACGCTCTGCCTGGCTCCTGGTCTGATTAGTCCACACCGCCCATACTGGGCTCTGCTCCACTCCACTCCCAGCTCCATGTGGGATAGACCTTACCCAAACACCATCTAGGCTGTCCTGGACTGGAGCGCTGCTTCCCTCTGCTATTTTGTGGGTTCTGCAGTTCTAGAATTGGTTCAGAGCCATTTTTATAGGTTTTTGGAGGGACTTGGTGGGGAGCTCATGCTAGTCCCTGCTTTCCAGCCACCATCTTCAAAGAGTAGTTTCTTATTCCTAGCTATGACCCTTTGCCTTAATGAAGCAAGAAACAGCCCTAGTGATTTTTAATAATTCAACTCAATTCTTAGCTTAAAAAAACAAGGTCTCTCTCTGCATTCAGAGCCATTTCTAGTCATCCTGATCCATGTCTGGCCACTGGACACAGATGACTCTGTAGGAGGGAGAGATACTGGTGACTTTGTGCAGCTCTGCCTCACTTAAATCCAGTTCACTTGCAAGTCAAAACATCACCCTTATGGTGTCATTGTTACTCTTCCAGGATGAAGGACAAACAACAACAGCAATCAAACTACCAAAGAATTATTTATAGAGCTAGAAAAAATAACAAAATTCATCTGGAGGAAGAAAAGGTCAATAATATGAAGGGAAATAATGAAAAAGATATGAATGAAGGTGGCTGAGCAGTACCAGATTTCAAGCTAAATTACCAAGTGGTAACCATAAAAACAATCTGGAATGGGTTAAGTTACAGAGTTTTGGAACAGTGGAATAGATTAGGTACAAAAAACAGAGTAGAAAATGATCATAGAGGGGGTGGAGCCAAGATGGCGGCTGGAAAGCAGGGACTTGAGTGAGCTCCCCGCCAGGTCCCTATAAACCTATAAAAATGGCTCTGAACAAATTCTAGAGCTGCAGAACCCATGAAATAACAGAGGGAAGCAGGGCTCCAGCCCAAGAAAGTCTGGATGGTCGCAGAGGAGGGTCTATTGCATGGAAATGGGAGCAGAGCAGAGCCCAGAGTGGGCTGCTCCAGAACTAACCAGACCAGGAGCCAGGTGGAACAAGCCCTAGCACCCTGAATCAGTGAGCTGTGGCAGTTACCAGACTTTTCAACACACAAACACCAAAGACAATGGAGAAGGTTAGTGTGAAAAGCTGAGGGGACAGAGTGAAAGGAGTTTGTGGTTCGGCCACCACTCCAGGGGAAGCAGACGTAGTACATCTCTGAGGACTGAACTACAGCTGCAGTACCTTCTGGCCCCAAGCCCACCTGGTGGGAGGAATTAAGTGGCGGATGAGAGCAGGAGTGCAGAACCTGCTTAAGATCTGAGTTGCGGTCCGGGTTGACAGTTCTTGGGGGAGGAGGAGCACTGCTGTGGCAGAGCTTGTTGCATAGAAATAGCTCTGAAAAGAACAGCACAGCCACTCAAGCTTGGGACAAAGTACTCTCTACTCTACAAGCAGTCATACCCCAATGAAAAATTAAAGGGTCAAGTAATTGGCTGGGAACATGGTCAGGCAGCAAAAACGGACTCAGATTCAGACTCAGATTTTGGAATCTTTCTTTGGTAACAAAGAAGACCAAAACATACAGCCATAAGAAGTCAACAAAGTCAAAGAGCCTACATCAAAAGCCTCCAAGAAAAACATGAACTGGTCTAAGGCCATAGAAGAGCTCAAAAGGGATTTGGAAAAGCAAGTTAGAGGAGTAGAGGAAAAATTGGGAAGAGAAATGAGAGCGATGTGAGAAAACCATGAAAAACAAGTCCATGACTTGCTAAAGGAAACCCAAAAAAGTACTGAAGAAAATATTGAAGAAAATAGTACCTTAAAAAATAGACTAACTCAAATGGCAAAAGAGCTCCAAAAAGCCAATGAGGAGAAGAATGCCTTGAAAGGCAGAATTACCCAAATGGAAAAGGAGGTCCAAAAGACCACTGAAGAAAATACTACCTTAAAAATTAGATTGGAGCAAGTGGAAGCCAGTGACTTTATGAGAAATCAAGATGTTATAAAACAGAACCAAAGGAATGAAAAGTGGAAGACAATGTGAAATATCTCATTGGAAAAACCACTGACCTGGAAAATAGATCCAGTAGAGATGATTTTAAAATTATTGGACTACCTGAAAGCCATGATCAAAACAAAAGAGCCTAGACATCATCTTTAAAGAAATTATCAAGGAGAACTGCCCTGATATTCTAGAGGCAGAGGGTAAAATAGAAATTGAAAGAATCCACAGATTGCCTCCTCAAATAGATCCCAAAAAGAAAACTCCTAGGAATATTGTTGCCAAATTCCAGAGCTTCCAGATCAAGGAGAAAATACTGCAAGCAGCCAGAAAGAAACAATTTGAGTATTGTGGAAACACAATCAGAATAACACAAGATCTAACAGCTTCTACATTAAGGGACTGAAGGGCTTGGAATATGATATTCCAGAGGTCAATGGAGCTAGGATTAAAACCAAGAATCATTTACCTAGCAAAACTGAGTATCATGTTCCAAGACAAAATATGGATTTTCAATAAAATAGAAGACTTTCAAGCTTTCTCAGTGAAAAGACCAGAACTGAATAGAAAATTTGACTTTCAAACACAAGAATCAAGAGAAGCATGAAAAAGTAAACAAGAAAGAGAAATCATAAGGGACTTACTAAAGTTGAACTGTTTTGTTTACATTCCTACATGGAAAGATGATGTGTATAATTCATGAGACCTCAGTATTAGGGTAGCTGAAGGGAATATATATATATATATATATATATATATATATATATATATATATATATATACACACACACACACACACACACACACAGAGGACACAGGGTGAGTTGCATATGAAGGGATGATATCTAAAAAAATAAAATCAAATTAATGGATGAGACAGGAATATATTGAGAGAGAGAGAAAGGGAGAGATAGAATGGGGTAAATTATCTTGCATAAAAGTGGCAAGAAAAATCAGTTCTGTTGGGAGGGAAGAGGGGACAGGTGAGGGGTAAAGAGTGACTCTTGCTCTCATCATACTCAACCTGAGGAGGGAATAATGTACACACTCAATTGGGGATCTTACCCCACAGGAAAGAAGGAAGAAGGAGATAAAAAGGGGGGATGATAGAAGGGAGGCAGATAGGGGAGGAGGTAATCAAAAGCAAACAGTTTTGAAAAGGGACAAGGTCAAGGGAGAAAATTGGATAAGGGGGATAGTATAGGAAGGAGCAAAATATAGTTAATCTTTCATAACATGAGTATTGTGGAAGCATTTTGCATAATGATACTCATGTGGCCTATGTTGAATTGCTTGCCTTCTTAGGGAAGGGGGGTGGGGAGGGAAGAGGGGAGAGAATTTGGAACTCAAAGTTTTATAAACAGATGTTCAAAAAAAAGGTTTTGCATGCAACTATGAAATAAGATACACAAGCAATGGGGCATAAAAACCTATCTTGCCCTACAAGAAAGTAAGGGAAAAGGGGATGGGGGGAGTGGGGTGACAGAAGGGAGAGCTGACAGGGGAATGGGGCAATCAGAATATATGCCATCTTGGAGTGGGTGGGAGGGTAGAAATGGGGAGAAAATTTGTAATTCAAACTCTTGTGAAAATCAATGCTGAAAACTAAAAATATTAAATAAATAAATAAATGATTAAAAAAAAGAAAATG
Source organism: Trichosurus vulpecula (assembly GCF_011100635.1). Lineage (NCBI taxonomy): Eukaryota > Metazoa > Chordata > Mammalia > Diprotodontia > Phalangeridae > Trichosurus > Trichosurus vulpecula. The sequence goes on from NC_050573.1 coordinate 18,777,958, forward strand.
ATCACAGTAACCTAGTGTTTTATAAAGCTAAAGATCCAAGCTTTTGGGGTAAGAACTCGCCATTTCAAAAAATGCTGGGAAAACTGTAAAGCAGTTTGGAAAGACTATCGACAATACCAAAATAAGGTCAAAATGCTTAAATGATTTGGACATAAAGGGTAATATAAATAAATTAAAGAAGCATGGGAAAATATTCCTGCCAGATCTATGGTTAAGGGAAGAGTTTATAATAAAACCAGAGATAGATAGGATCATGGAAATTTAAACTGATAATTTTTATTCCATGAAATTAAAAAGCTTTGGCACAGCACAATCAATGCACTCAAAATTAGAAGGAAAACAGAAAACTAGGGGGAAATTTTTGAAGCAAGTTTCTCTGATAAAGGCCTCACTCCTCAAACATATAGGGAACTGAGCCAGATTGTAAAAATTAGAGCCACTTCCTAGTGTAGAAATGGTTAAAGGGTATGAACAAGTCATTTTCAGAGCAAGAAATCAAAGCTTTCAATAGTCACATAAAAATGCTCTAAGTGACTACTCATTAGAGAAATGCAAATTAAAACAACTCAGATACTACCTCACCTATCAGATTGGCTAACATGATAGAAAATGAAATTGCTAGAGTGGTTGTAAGGGGAAAATGGGATATTAATTCACTGTTGGTGGAGTTGTGAACTAGTCCAGCCATTCTAGGGAACAATTTGCAATTATCCCTGAAGGGCTACAAATAGAGTGCATACTCTTTGATCCAAAAATCCACTACTAAGTCTATATGTAAAAAAGATCAAAGGAAAAGGGAAAGGACCTATCTGTACAAAAATATTTATTTACTTATATAGAAGCTCTTTTTGGGTGGCAAATATTTAGAAATTGAAAGGATGCCCATCAATTGGGGAATGGCTAAACAAGATGTGGTATATGATTGTGAAGTAATATGTTTGTGCTTATAAGAAATAACAATCAGAATGGTTTCAGAAAAACCTGGGAAGACTTATCTGAACTGCTGCAAATTGAAGTGAGGAGAACCAGGAGAACATTGTATATAGTAACAGCAATATTGTAATGATGATCAACTGTGAAAGACTTAGCTACTCTTATCAAGACAATGATCCAAAACAATTCAAAAAGACACATAATAAAAATGCTCTCTACCTCTAGAGAGTGAACTGATAAACTGAGGCAGGTTGAAGCATACCATTTGTTTTTACTCACCTTGCTTTTATTGTTTTATTTCATTTGTGTTTTCTTTTGCAACATGGCTAATACGGAAATATGTTTTTGCATGACCTCACATGTATAATAGAAATAAAATTGCTTGCCTTCTCAAGAAGTAGGGAGGGTGTAATAACAACCACACTGGCATACCCAGGATGGCTGCTAGTGCAGGTTCTTAGATATGCTTTACTAAGGAAAGACAGCTGTTTCAGGGGTCGACAATCTTTCTTTTTTAATCACATAAAATACAAACACAGGAAATACAGAAAAGGGAAATAAAGACCAACAGATAGGGCTCTACTGCCTGAATCAAAGTTCTACATCCACCACAGAATCAAGAGAGCCTTTACCTCTGAGGGGTTATACGTCCACGCAGAGTCTAGGGAATCACAACATTTTTTTTCATAAGCAAGCCCCCAAAGCAAATCTCACCTCTCTGAATATATACTCTTTAGGCTCAGTGCCTAATTAGAAATTAACAAAAGGTGTGTAAGCCTTCCTACAAGCAAGCAAGCTTCCCTTAATGGGCTCCACATGAGGCCTGTTGATGGGTGGGGAAGATCTTATTCCCCATTGACCTTACAGAGGGGCAAGGAGGGAAGGACAGAATTAGAACTCAATTTTTTAATGATTGTAAAACATTTCTACATGTAATTGGAAAATATTTAACAAAATAAATTTTAAAAAATTTAAAGGAAAAAAGAACCTACTACATGCCAAACACCGCTCAGAGCTGAGGATACTAAGAAAGGTGAAAGGTAACCAATCCCTTTTTTTTAATGAGCTCATAGTCTGATGGGGAGATAACATACAAACAACTATGTATTAAAAAGATATAGACAGGGGAAAGTGGAGAAGCCAGATGCCCCCTGCAGGCTCTGTAATGATAATGTGTTGGTCTTAGATTAGTGATGGAGGCTCACTCAGTGGTGATCAAAGTTCGATGTGCATCTGACTCCTGGGTGAACTTCTATAAAACCAGAGGTCAATAATCACCATGGTATAAGAGAGGGACTGCACACTAGAGGTCTCCTTGGCTGGTACTGGCTTTGAGTGAAAGAAGTGACTGCCATACCAGAATAAAGCAGATGACAGAGAAATATGCTCTCTATCAAAGGTCAAGAAATAGAGATAAGGCGTGACACTCATGTCTTCTACTGAAAGCTGAAGAGAGCTGAAAGCTGAAGAGAGCTGAAAGAAGAACTACTCTGAAGATCAACCATGAACAGAGTGCTGGGCCTGTGGTCCAGAAGATCTGAATTCAAATCTTCCCAAAACACAAGCAATGTACTCTTGGGTTAGACATGGAATTTCTGTTTGTCTCTATTTCCTCAGACATAAAATGAGAATAATGATAGCACCCATGTCTCAGGGTTGTTGTGAAGATCAAACAATACAAATATTCATATAGGGCTTAGCACAGTGGCTGGAATACAGTAGGCACTTAATAAGTGCTTATTTCCTTTATTTCTTCTTTTCCTTCCTCTTTCTCTTCCTTCTTTCCTTCTTTTTTCCCTCCCTCCTTCCCTTTTTTCTTCCTTTTCTTCCTTTTTTCTTCCTTTCTTCTTTCCTTTACTTCTTCCTTCCTTCCATTTTTCCTTCCTTCCTTCCACTGCCACCATATGGAACTTGTGAAGAGGTGCAGAACGAACTATGAAAAGCAAAGCCTTACCTGGTACATAGCTTTAGGTGACTCAACGTATATATAAAACACCTGTTAATCTTTGTTTTCCATAAACTTTCTTGTGAGTTCCGCCTCTTTACTTTGACCTATAAATGCAAGTTTTCTGCTACAAGTTTTATGAATTATATACTTGCAAGGGGAGTTAGTGATAACACAATGGAAGGTACATAAATGAATGAAACAGATTCCTCTCTTATATTAATGAATGAAAAATGCAGTATTTACAAAATAAAAATAGCTGCTCCCTCCCATCCCATCAAAGACTCGTTGTTTTGATGGGGGAGACAACAGACATAGAAGGGTGGAAGAGGAACTTTAGTACAGAAAGTAATAGAAATGGGGAATAGGGACCTTGGGGAGTACATTGACATACCCCATCCAGAGATAATGGCTAAAATGCTAAGATTATGATTTCAGCACTTGGTTGGAATGGAGCCAGAAGAAGAGATACTTAACAAAGTTGTGGAGGTTACAGGAGAGGGAATGAGAGTAGGGAGAGGGGTGAGACACAGTAGCTAGACCTCTCCTAAAATAGTAGACCAGAAGAAAAGGGAACGAAACAGGACAACAGGTCCCTAGAGGGTCAGGTCCCTGGTATGGGTGGCAAGGCAGCTGCCCGGAATACATAGGAGGTAGGAGAGGGCCTGAGAACAGGGAGTGAGGTTCTCAGCTGTTCTTGGTGGAAGCAATGACTCAGAGATATTAAGAAAAATAAACAAAGTATACTTGGACCCTTGGGTTCATATGAAAGTCTCTGACACAAGGGTTAGGAATGATCTGTGTACTTAAGTCTCTTCTACAGCTAACATAACATGTTTTGAGGTCTCTAACCAAAGACAATATTTCATGTTCAAAGAGCCTTTCCAACTCAGACATTCTATGTACCTATGATTCGCCGAAATAACAAATGAAAAAACCCCACCCCTTTTAAAAGCTCATCATCTCTGGGATGGGTCTTCTGTTCTTCCCTCTCTAGTCCTACTACCCCCTCCTCCACTCATTCTGGCTACAGAATATTTGCTGGCCTCTGAGCTACAATTTTCTTTGCACTTAATTTGACTGTTTCAATTCTTCAGTTTCAATAATTCCAAGATATCCTCCTTAATCAGATCATCATCAGGTTGTCAGAGTTGGGAAGACCTTAGAACAGACAATGTCAGAGATGGGAGGGACCTGAGAACAGAGAATGTCAGAGATGGGAGGGACCTGAGAACAGAGAATCTCGGAACTGGGAGGGACTTTAGAATGTAGAATACAGACTATTAAAGTGAGATAGGACCTTAGAATACTGAACAAAAAAAGTCAGAGCTCAAAGGAGACAGTTATCATCTAATCCAGAGGTATAAAACTCTCAGCCAATGGTGGTGGTTTTCTAAATCAAGATGTGACCAGCAGGGATCTATTTGTCTTTATGTTTGATACCACTGATCTGACTCAACCTTCTCATCTTATGAATGAGGAAGCTGAGTTTCTCCCAAGAAAGGAAGGGACTCGTCCAAAGTCACCTAGCCAATCGGAGGCAAAGTCAGAACTAGAAACTGGACCTCCTGACTACAAGACCCTCTATTTCATCCACTTTACCACCTCCCCCAGAATCCCTTTCTACTACTCTGTAGTAGCCTCACGCTTTGACCTTGGCTGAGGTCCTGGTCCTATTTGCCCTCAGAGACCATAAACAGGTGATAGAGTTTAACTCTGATTTTCTCCTCTGGCTAGGGCAGTGTTTTCCAGGTCCCAGCACCTTTGCAATCTCCCAACGTCAACCACCATCATCTGTAACTCATGCTCCTGCTAATAAATTGAGAATGTCACATCTCCCAAACTGCATTATTACCGTTTATAATTTTGATTGTTCATTTGCATACGAAAATTAGTCCTGTGACATGCGTGAATTTTATTTTATTCTTGAACTAATTATAAACAAGAATGCCACATTATTTACATAACTAATTATTGTCCCGTCTGTTCCCCGGTTTTTAAATCACAGACCCATTCTCCCTCGGTTAACATGCAAATGGAAAATCAGAGAACATTCCGGAAAGTTTAGGAATTTGTTCCATTTGCATCAAATACAAATTCCTTTGAATGAGAGATAATATGCTTTCCATTTTAATAGACCTAAATTAGGTTGATCTTAATTTATAGTTAATTTGAATGAATAATTTCTGTCTACCTGAGTCTGTTTTTTCAGCCGCTAATTGTAGATGTTTATTAACCCATAAATCTGCCTTCCCCTTTAAGAGAGGGGGCATTGTGGGCCCAAATCATGTCCTTTTTTTTTTCTTTTCCTTTTCCAGCTCAGTTGAAAATGCCACATCACAGTGGCTCTCCTGAGGCCCATTCATACCATTCCTCTTTCAGGTTCTTCCAGTCTTTGAGGAAGACCTCACTCAGCTTCATACGGCCCATGGTGGGAGCTGACCAGATGTGTCTCCACGGCTACAGTGGAAATGACCTGATGCTAATACAGTTATTTTTTATGGCTCCCATTTCTGTCTTGAGTTTATAAAAGTGTGAGCTTTTTTTAAAGACCCTGTAGAAATATGAGCTCTAAAAAACTCTATGAAATGTTTTCCTCACACAGGCAGACTTACAGTAATCAGCGTTGTTCTTGGAGACAGATGACCTCAGTTTGAATCTCAGTCCTGGGAGTTGCCATCCATGTGACCTCAGACAAGTCACAACGAGACTCTCTGGGTCTCAGTTTCTTCTAAAGTAAAACGAGGGAGTTGAACTAGATAGACTTTAAGAAAAATCAGAGGAGTTGAATTCAAATTTAGCCTCAGACACTAGCCCAGGAACTCTGGGCAAGTCACTTAAAACTCTCTGAGACTCTTTTTCTTCATCTATGAAATGAGGAGGCAGGACTAGATAATAATGTTGTTGAGTCATTTCAGTCTTCTCCAATTATTCCTGCCCCCACTTGGGCTTTTCTTGGAAGACGTACTGAAGTAACTTGCCATTTCCTTCTCCAGTTCATTTTAGAGATAAGGAAACTGTAGTAAACAGGGTTAAGTGATTTTTCAGGGTCACACAGCTAGTAAGTGTCTGAGAGCAGATCTGAACTCAGGTCAGGACTCCTGACTCCAGGACCAGCACACTATCCACTGTGCCACCTACCTGCCCCAGAGAATAATAACTAATATTTATGTAGTATTTAAAGGTTTGAAAGTACTTTACATATGTTATTTCATTACAACCTCGCAACAACCCTGGGAGGTGGGTACTATTAATGTCGGATTAGGAAACAGACTCAGAAAGGGAAAATGACTTGTCTAGGGTCATACAGCTATTAGCCATCTGAGACAGGGTTTGAACTCAGGTATTTCTGACTCCAAGTTCAGTACTCTTCTCTTCCAGCTCTATGAGCCTATAATCACTTCCATCTCTAAATCTAGTCAGCTGCTGACAAGAACAGGACTCTCCAAAAACACCACACTGCCCCTTAGGAGGAGCGAAGAACTAGGAACTAGGTGAGTGCCTCTCTATTAGCAACTAGCTGAATAAATATGTTACAGTACATGGATATAATCAAATATGATGGTGCATTAAGAAGTTAAAAATATGAGGGATTCAGAAAGACATGAAAAGGTCCATGTAAAGTGATGCAGAAACAAAAGGGAATACACACACACACACACACACACACACACACAGACACTGACAGCAATGACATAAATAAATAGATCACTAAGGGGGAGCCAGACTTTGAGCAAATGAAAAACTAATAACAGTCCTGGAGAAAAGATAAGGAAACATACCTTCCCCAGTGAGATGTGGTGGACTACTTAGGCAGAATGTTGTGTACATCTTCAGAAAGAGTCTCTCTATTGGTTGTTTTGGCTTAGTTGTTTTGTTCCTATCAGCAAGGTAGTACTCAATTTAAAAGGTGGTGTATCTTGCAATAACTTATTTTTTTAAATGAAATACATTTTTTAATGACAGCATGCTATCATCTTGATCAGGTGGCCCTATATTCCTAGAACTGGAGGTCTTTACTATCTGATGCCCTTTCTAGGACTATGTCACACAAAACCATACAAACTCAACATTCAAGAAAAAACAGGCAAAAAAATCATAAGACATTGATTTAGAATTCAAGTAACATCATAACCTTTCTAGCTAACCATCTCATTATATAAAAAGGACACTGACACCCAGAGAGGTTTAAGTGACTTGCCGAGGGTCACATAGAAAGTAGATTATGGCGTTATGATTCAAACCCAAAACCTATAATTCCAAAATCAGAACTCTTTCTGCTGTTGCCTCCCAATGCCTTCCTACCTCTGGAATTTTATTCACACTGTACCCTCCATTAGAGCCTAAAGTAAGGAGGTGACCATGTGAGTGCATGTAAGAGAACACATATGAGGATACCTTGAGTACAGAATCAACAAAACTAGTTGGATAGAGTGTCTGAAGGAGAAAGAAGATTCAAGGAAAACTCCAAGGTTGCAACCCTAAGTAGTAAGAGTAGAATAATGCCTTCAACAAACAAAGAGAATTTGTTAAGAAAAGGAAGTTGTATGTAGAACATATATTGGATTCCATACCATTCTGGAGGGAGGGAGAGGGGAAGGAGGGGAAGAAAATTTGGAACTCAAAAACTTGTGGAACTGAGTGCTGTAAACTAAAAACAAAAATCTAATTTAAAAAAGAAAAGGGAATTGTTTCATTTGGGGCAGGAGGCAGTGCTCAGGGTTAATGGATTCTACTTTGAACTTAGGATCATAGATTTGGAGGAAGATAAGAAGCAATCAAGTCTACCAAAGAACTGAAACATCTTTCCTAAGATCTCACAGCTAGCATGTCAAACAATCCAAGCCCTTTGACTTCAAATACAACACTCTTTCAGCTACCCCATGGTGCCTCTTGAATGTTGAACTTGAAATACCTACAGAGCATCCAAAAGAGATACACAGAAAAGTGGATGGTGCATGAGTGTATTGAAGGAAAGAGGCCAGGGCTGCACATACATATTCCCTGGCCATCTGTGTTGAGATGATCCTTGAACCCATGGGACCTGCTGAGGACATTAGGAGAGATAGCATAAATAGAGAAAAGAAGAGAGTCCAGGACTGAACAAAGGGTTCACCCTTGTCATAGGAGAAAGAGATCGATGACACAATAAACACTTATTTATTGATTGATCAAATGAAAGGAAGGAGTCAAAGAAGGTATGAGCAGACAGGAAGAGAACTAAGAAAGAGATGTGTCACAGAACCTAAGGGAGAAAGGATTATCCAGGTCAATAACACAGCAGCTGATGCTAAAGAGAGAGAAAAGAGGAAGAGGAGAACTGAGAAAAGACCATTGAATTTAGTGGTGACGTGATCATAGTAACCTTGGAAGGAGAAGTTTCAAGACAGGTTGATATCAGAAGCAAAATGGCACAATGCTGAGAAACTTCTTGTGGGAGGCAGGAAGTTGAGTTAGTAGGTGTATATGATGTTTTCCTCAGGATTTGATATTGAAAGGGAAGAGATAATGGAATCCTAGAACTAGAGCTTGAAGGGACCTCAGAGATCATCCACTCCAATTCACTCATTTTAACAAGTGAGGAAACTGAAGCCTCAAGATGAGAAATATTTTGCCAAGGTCACACAGAGAGTATTAGAAATGAGAAATGAACCCATTCTTTTCATTCTATTTCAGAACCTCATAGGACAAGAGGTTGAGAGGATGTCAGACTCAATGAAAGGTTTTTCCAAGAATGGAAAAGAATTGAGAATGTTTGCAGAAAGTCTGGGAAAAATCAACAGGTAGGGAAAGATTGAGAGTAGGAAAGAAAGAGAAACAGCAGAGACACAGCCACAGAGACAAACAGACAGAAGAGAAAGAGAAAGACAGAGGAGATAAACAGCAAGAGAGACACAGAGAGGAGAAAAAGAAACAGAAACAGAGACAGAGACAGAAAGAAGAGAGAAAGAGACAGCGAGGGAGGTAATAACAGAAATACAGAATTGGAAGGAAGCTCAGAGGCCATCTAATACAACCTACACCTTAAAAAGGATGCTTTCTACAGCATACCTGACAAGTGGTCATCCACACTTTGCTTAAAGACCTCAAATGATCAAAGCAATAATCCATATTCTATGTTTTGAGTTCCCATCCAGCTCCAAATTTTAAGTTTTAAGGTCCTCTCAGCTCTGATATACTCTGCTATGAGGTTGCTCGTAGTTCTAACATTCTATATTCTAAGACCTCCCTGAGATCTGTCATTTTAAGAATTAAAGTACTTTCTAACTCTGGCATTTAATGTTCTAAGATCCCTCACAGGTCTGACCCTCTGCTCTAAGGCCCCATCCAGTTCCAACATTTCTAAGGTCCCTCCCAGATCTGTCCTAGCCCCTAAAGTGACTTCTAGCTTTGATATTTTCTGTTCTGTGTTCTAGGGTCTCTTCTAACTCTGATTCTAACATTCCATGAGTCAATGATTCATTCTATTAAGGCCTCCCTCCCACGTTTTCCTGACCAGTCAAAGATTTTGTAATCATATAATTATTCTTCTGCTAAATTAACATATTAAAATGTTCAGACAATAATTCTAGTAATTAAACAGAGAGCTACTGGAATGTCATAAAGGGGAATGAGTGGGAGGGTAGGAGTTTTATTTAGAGTTCCGATCTAGAATCTGTTGACCTCTCTCCCCTCAGAGGACTGTACTCAGTCGCTGGCAATACAAGCAGCTAATTGGATGTTTTATGTTCTGATGGCTGCTTGTTGTCAAAGCAGTAGACAAGCAGCTCATCCCCAAACTGGGCACTGAACTGTGCTCTGTAGGTTTGTTGTTCATGCTTCCTTTATTTACTTTTCATTTTTCTTTTGTCATCTCATTTCTATTTTGTTTCTTGATCCTCAGCCTGTAGTTGATACAAGAAAATTAGTATTTGCAAAAGTGCCCAACCTGTCTACTTAACCTTGGCAGCTCTCTCAAGTAAGTCTGTCCTGTACATGGTGGCTCAGCACAGTGTAGGCATGTGCACTGCAAGGCTTTGAGGATAAAATTACTGGCCTGGGATGTGACCTATTCAATTTGAGGGTTCTGAATTGGCAACCCTGAAACCAAGATTCTGAGGGAACTCTGAAGCATGGAGCCTCATGTATGAAGCAGGCCCGCTCCTGCCATTGCTTTCAAAAGCAACCCATCAGTAGCTAGTAACATCCCAAACTAGGGAAAGCCTAGGATGAAAGTGTTGGAAGACTCATATTAAAGATTAAAAGGCCTAGAAGATTTCAACATTTGTACATTTCCCAGAATTCACACTCTGGCCATGGATAATCTAGTTCTTCTCTTTGGACCTCTTCTGACTCCTATAAAATAAAAGTATTGGGGAAGGGAGTGGGTATGGGAGAGGAATAAAAGGGATGGTTTTGATTTACCATATGGTCACTTTCTACTTGTATGCTCTATCTTCTCTAGTCTAAAGTCCTTCCCATTTCTGTCATTCCAAATTTCATGGTGCCTTGAAGTTCTGACTTCCTAAGTTCTAAAGCCCCTTCCAGTCCTAGAGGCACAGTGGATAGAGTACCAGACTTGGACTCTAGAAGGCAAGTTCAAAGTACTTGAGTCTTGGACACTTTGGTCACTGGCACTTACTAGTTGTGTGACTCTGGACAAATCACTTAACCTCTTTTTCAATTTCCTCTTCTGTAAAGTGGAAATAGTAATAGAACCTACCTCCTAGGGTTGTTGCGAAGAGAAAATAATATTTGTAAAATTCTTTAGCACCTTAAAGCACTATACAGGGGCTGGGTATTGTTGTTACCTGCTTCATTATTGCTATAATGATGATGATGATGATGATGATGATAATGATGATGATGGTGATGGTGATGATGGTGATGGTGGTGATGATGGTGATGGTGGTGATGATGGTGATGATGGTGATGATGGTGATGGTGATGATGATGGTGATGGTGATGATGATGGTGATGGTGATGGTGATGGTGGTGATGATGGTGATGATGGTGGTGGTGATGATGATGATGGTGATGGTGATGGTAATGGTGATGATGATGGTGAAGGTGGTGGTGATGATGATGATGATGATGATGGTGGTGGTGTTGATGATGATGGTGATGGTGATGGTAATGGTGATGATGATGGTGATGGTGATGATGGTGATGGTGATGGTGATGGTGGTGATGATGGTGATGATGGTGATGATGGTGGTGGTGATGATGATGATGGTGATGGTGATGATGATGGTGATGGTGATGATGGTGATGATGGTGATGATGGTGGTGATGATGATGATGGTGATGGTGTTGATGATGATGGTGATGGTGATGGTAATGGTGATGATGATGGTGAAGGTGGTGGTGATGATGATGATGATGATGATGGTGGTGGTGTTGATGATGATGGTGATGGTGATGGTAATGGTGATGATGATGGTGAAGGTGGTGGTGATGATGATGATGATGGTGATGATGATGGTGATGGTGATGGTGGTGATGATGATGGTGATGATGATGGTAATGATGATGATGATGGTGATTCCCTTCCAGTCCTGACATTCCATTCTCTGAGGTCTCTTCCAGGTCTGACATTCTCTGTTCTAATGGACCTTCCAAGCACTAAGATTGTTTATTCTATGTTCCAAGGCCACTTGAAACTGTGATATTTTATATTCTACATTCTAAACCCCCTACAGCAATGATAGCACTCTCTAAACTCTTTAGAAAGAGAAAGGACCACCCATGTAAATGGACTGAAAATATTCCCTCCTGCTGATCCTTCTATTGAGGCAGACAAAGGACTTCAGGATGAAAGATTCCTTGACAGTAGGGACTATGTTTCCTCTGTCTGAGGAAGCCTTCACAGCACAGGCTGTGAGCACAGAGCACTTTCCCTTGTACACTTTCCCTCATACCATACCACTAGACTACATTGGCCAATTCTTTGAGCCAATCTTTTGACCTAACTGAAAGCTTCATAATTTCCGTCCCCAATCTGGGCCTCAGTTTCTTTATCTACCTAATAAGGATACTGAACTCTATTATTAACTTTGTATAACTGTTAACCATGGACAACTCACTTTCTAGCTGTTACCCTCACTTTCTGCATCTGTTTAAAGACAGAGCTGTATGAATCAATTTTTAAGGTCCCCTTGAGCTCTATCAGGCTATGTTCTGTGATCTGGTGGTACAGTGGATAAAGTGGCCTGGAGTCTGGAAGACCTGAATTCAAATGTGGCCTCAAACACTTACTAGTTGTGTGATGCTGGGCAAGTCACTTAACTCTGTTTGCTTTAGTTTCCTCATCTTTAAAATGAGCTGGAGAAGAAATGGCACACCACTCCAGTATCTTTGCCATGAAAACCCCAAATGGGGCCACAGAGAGTTGGACATAACTGAAATGGCTCAACAACAACATGTCCTAAAGTTCCTACTGACCCTTACAGAACAGAGAGTTCTAAGGTCCCTTACAACTCTAGCATATCAAGTTCTAGCCTCTTCTCCCCAGCTTTGACATTATCTTTCATAAAGTCCCTCCCAGCTCTTATGTTCTAACTTCTAAGATTCTTTGCAGAGCTAACATCCTATTTTCTAAGGATCCTTCTGATTCTAACATTCTCTGTTCTAAGGTCCCTACAACTTTATCATTAAGTTCCAGCCCCTTCTCCCCAGTTCTAACATTATCTGTTCTAAGATTCCTCCCAGATCTGACATTCTAATCTCTGAGATCACTTGCACCTCTGTTGTTCTACATTCTAAGTCCCTTCCAACTCTGATATCATGTTCCAAAGTGACTCCTAGCTCTCACAATATATGGCATGTCCAGCTCTGACATTTTCTGTCCTAAGGCCTCTTCTAGCTCTAATATGTTTTAAACATATACTAAGAATAGTGGATAAAACATAGGACTCAGTCAGGAAAACCTGAGCTCAAGTCTTGCAGACACTAACCTGTGTGACCCTGAACAAGTCACTTAACCACACCAAGCCTGGATTTTCTTATCTAAATAATAGTGATTATAATAATAGTATTAATAATAATAATAACACCCACCTCCCAAGGTTGTTGTAAGGATCAAATGGCGTAATTTATGGGAAGTACTTTACAGACCTTAAAAATGCTATGTAAAGATAGCTATTTTACTATTATACTATGTCTGCATTCCATCCACCAGGAAGCCAATGTGTACCCATTACCACACTATATATCCTGTTGCCATGAATATACCATTTCTAATCTGCCATTGCTTCTAGAAAAGGCCACTCTACTGTTCCACTCATCCCCGCTGGCTTCCTCAACCAAAACTCCCTTCCCTATTTATATCACAGACTTAGTGCTGGAAGAGATCGTGGTCCAATGTGTTTCATGTAATGGATGAGGATGATCCCACAGTAAGAGTGGGAGTCTCTCTAGTTGCAAGAATATGCACTATCTCCTTACTAGAATGTAACTTCTGTAATAGCAGGGACAAATTTTGAATTTGTATCCCCTATGCCTCACACAGTACCTACCACATGGTGGTACCTTAATAAAAGTCTTTAATTCATTCATCCTATCCATTTGTTCATTTAGGACACTATGCTTACCACTAGGATTATAAAGTTGAAAACCAGTCTAGTCCAGGCTCTTCAGGGCCTTATGACCCAGGCAGCTGGTGGCTTAATGTATAGAGAACTGGGCCTGCAGTCAGGAAGACGTGAGTTCAAATCCAGCCTCAGCCTCTTATGGGTTATGTGGCCCTAGGTAAGCCACTTAAACTCTGCCCACCTCAGTTTCTTTGATTGCAAATAGGGAAGGTAACAATAGCTGCTACATCCCAGGATTATTGCAAAAATCAAATGAGGCAATATTTGTAAAGCATGATAGTAGTCACTTAAAAGATTTTTTCCTTCCTTCCTTCTATAGATTTTAACATGGGCAATATATTACCCACAAATAAATATCATGCAAGGTAAAATGCAATAAGATTTGTAGACAAGGGTCTATGAGAAATTTAGGGAGGGAGAGATTACTTTCATTTGGGACAATCAAAAAAGCCTTCATGGAAGAGGAGACACCTGGGTTAAGTGCTTTGAGAATAGGCTAGAATGTTTGTAATGTGTGTCTGTGGTACAAAGACCAACCTATATAAATTCACAGAGATCCTTATTAGAGGCTTCTTATTGCAGGGGTGGTGTGTGTGTGTGTGTGTGTGTGTGTGTGTGTGTGTGTGTGTGTGTGTTCATTTATTTCATAAATGGAGAAGAATCATGGATAGCAAGCAGGCAGAACCTAAGTGGAAGTCCTGCTTCTGACACAGGCAACTTAGTTTAAGCTGATTCATTTAAACTCCCAGGGCCTTAGGCAATTCTCCATGACTAAAAGTTAGATAAAATTGCATATTTACATTTGCAGATGAAGTTTTCCACCTGGGACTTTACTAGGCCAATATAATCACAGACATTGACTCATCCTCACCAACCCCTCCCCAAATAAAACAATAGACCTCATAAATCAACCTCCAGAGTTTGGGATCTAGTGAAGAGGGGACCCATGTCAATGAAATTACAAGTCCTTGATGCATTAAAATCATTAACCCTACTTGACCTTTCCCATAGCCCTGTTGAAGAATTCTCCTGATCTTGTGACCACGGAGCTGATGGAGGAAAAGGACCTGAGTACCATGGACAGAGCCTGTTCTGTCACTGTCTCTTGAATTCTAAAGGCTCATCCTGTCCAACCCTCCACCAGCTAAAGCCCCAAAGCCCTGCTAAGTAGCTTGCCTGAGGCCAATTCCGATCCCAGGGCCATCCTCCAGAGTGGAGAGACCTTTAGTGGGCTTTTAATTATGTCGGGCTTGCTTTCTTTCCCTGCCAGAGATAACGAGCAAGCTGAGACCAGCTCTGAGTCCTGGAGAAATCCTAATTAAAACAAACAAGCAAGGCAAAGTCCCCATTGACAATTGAGGCCCTGGGCTGTGCTGTGGCCTAAGTTTAGAAATGAGGAGGAGAGGCAGGAGGAAGAAGAGGGTGGCATATTTGTTTTGCTCTGGTAGTTTCCTGATGATTCCAAATGCTGAATGTAGGAAATGGGCAGAACCTGGTTCCAGTAGTTATGTAAAACTAAGAAGCCTGCCATTAAGGTACCTTTCATTGCTCTACACTAATTGGCAAGAAGGGGTCATTTAATGAAGAATATTAAGAGTTGGACAGAATGTGGATAGAGAGTCAGATAAAAATTTCAGAAAGTCAATATAGGGCACACAATATCAAAGCTGAAAGGGACCTTAGAACACAGGATGTTAAACCCAAGAGGGATGTTAGAATGTGATAACAGAGGTGAGAGAGACCTACTTGGGCAAGCCACTTACCAATAGGCGTCAAAGTTTTCCTGCTCTGTGAAATGAGGGTGGTTGGATTCAGTAAACTCTAAGGTCCTTTCCATCTCTAAATCTATGGTAAATCCTGCCTATGATTCTTACTGCCCATGTGAACTTGGGAAAATCACTTAAGCTCAATGATCATCAATTTCCTCATCTATAAAATGGGGGTCCTCTAATGGCAAATATAGCACTTTTCCCACTCATTCCCACCATTTTACAGATGGGAAACTGAGGCTCATGGAGATGAAGCGATTTCCCCAAAATGGCAGATAGTGTCAGGTGCTGGGATTTGTACCCCTGGCCTTCCATCATGCCTGAAATACATACCCTCCTTATCTCTACCTTATAGACTCTCAGTTCCCCTCAAGATGTGGTCCAAGCACTAGCCTCTAGAGTCCCTGCTGGCTCTAAATAAATGATCTTCTGATCCTGTATTCCCATAATTGGTCTTCTGACTACACCAGGGAACTGCCCTACTGACTAGACCAGGAGTGGGGAACCTGCAGCCTTGAGGCCACATGAGGCCCTCTAGGTCCTTGGGTGTGGCCTTCTGACTGAATCCAAGTTTTACAGAACAAATACTTTTATTTAGGGGATTTGTTCTGTGAAGTTTGGATTCAGTCAAAGGATCACCCTTGAGGACCTAGAGGGCCACATCTCACCTTGAGGCCACAGGTTCCTCACCCCCGAACTAGACCATCTCCTGCTGCTTCTCTTTGTTTCCCAGTAGCCTCCTTGCCTTCTTACTCCTAGTCCTTGCTCTATCTGTGTGTGCATACACCCCTCTCTGTTT
The DNA here is from genome assembly GCF_011100635.1 of Trichosurus vulpecula. Classification (NCBI taxonomy): domain Eukaryota; kingdom Metazoa; phylum Chordata; class Mammalia; order Diprotodontia; family Phalangeridae; genus Trichosurus; species Trichosurus vulpecula. The sequence goes on from NC_050573.1 coordinate 18,793,975, forward strand.
GTACTCAGGAAGGTGGCAGGCAGGCAGAGCTTGCTGGCACAGGGCATGTGCCAAGAAGTTCTGAGATGAGCCATCAGGCGTACCTTTTAAAGTCTTCCTCCCTTGCAGGAAGCACACTTTCTGCTCATGTGAAAGAAATATCCTAAATAGAATGGTGTCAGCTCTAATTATGGGATCCCAGGCCCATGCCAAGAGCCAACTCCTTACACACTGGCAGAGTTAATGTACACTTGAGCAGATTTCAAATAGAGTTTTGTGAATCTCGCCGGCAGAGGGATGGGAGCCAAGTTCTCTCCTCCAGAGGAAACCTAGAGAAAAGAGCCTCCGGCACGTTAGTCATCTCAGCGCCTTTCCTCTCCGCCTGCCTTGGATCAGATGACACTCGCCTCTCCCCAGGTAACTGAACCCACTATCACACCTGTTCCAGAGACTCGGCTGCTTCTGGCTCCTTTAGAAGAAAAGCTCTTTGGCTAAAGTGAGACAAACCAGGAGAGAGCATTGAGATGGGGCTTCCTGACTCTGCTTAGGGTCCTAGGACCATAGATTTGAGGCTAGAGGGGCTCTTAGGAGATCATCTAATCAAACTCCTTCATTATGTAGATGGGGAAATTGAGGCCAAGAGAAGAGAATGAGCCTGCCCAAGGTTATACAGGGAGTAAGTGGCAGAGCCAGGATTGAAATTCAGATCCTCTGATGGCAAACACTAAGTGACTTGCACCCTTTCCAGTCATCTCCATCATTTTAGAAATGGGGAAACTGAGGCTCATGGAGGTAAAGGGATTTGTCCAAAGTGACAGATAGTAAGTGGCAGCTGCTGAGATTGGAGCCCCTGGCCTTCTATGGTTCTTGAAACACAGGCCTTTCTTATCTCTGTCTCATGGAATCTCAAGTTTCCCTCAAGATACAGCCCAAGAACCACCTCCTATATGAAGCCTTTTCTGATACCCCGAACTACTGGTACACTCCTTCCTAATAAAATCTTGATTTATTTCATATGCATTCTGTTTGAGCTCACTCATGTTGATGTTATCTCCATTAATAGAATGTCAAGTCACTAAGGGAAGGATTGATCCCCATTCTCTTTGTATCCCTAGCACACTACCTGGCACACAGTAGGTGCTTAATACATGCTTTACTGATTGATTTAACCCAAATGCTCTGACTAAAGCCAGCACTCATTCCAATGAAATTCAGTTCAGTTCCATTCTGCAATTATTTATTCAGTGCCTGTGGTAGGGTGAGCACTTTGCCAGATGCATGAAGGGAAAACAATGAAAATCCCTGACCTCAGGGAGCTTTCATTTTACTGATCCACTGGAGGGATGGGGATCATCTTCTTTCTTCATGAGACATCCATGTATCCACAGGCAGAGCAGGCACTGGCAGCTCATCCTCATCTCTGCCCCCAACCACATCTCTCTTCAATCTCTCCCTCTCTCTCTCTCTCTCTCTCTCTCTCTCTCTCTCTCTCTCTCTCTCTCTCTCTCTCTCTCTCTCTCTCTCTCTCTCTCTCTCTCTCTCTCTCTCCCCCTCTCTCTCTCTCTTTTTCTCTCTTTTTCTCTGTTTTTTCTCTTTCTTTCTCTCTTTCTTCTCTCTCTCTTTCTCCCCTCTGTTCTCTTTCTCTCTCTCTTTCTCTCTGTGTATATCTCTCTCTATTACTTTCTTTTCTGTCTCCCTGGCTACTGCAATAGCCTGCTGACTTCTACCCCCACTTCTAGGCTATCCCTTCTTCCTTCAGGCAGCTGGGTAAAGGGGAAAGAGTTGGGACTCATGAACAAAAGACCAGGGTTTAAGTACCAACTCAGCCACTTCCAAGCCCTGTGACATTAGACAAACCACTTTCCCTCCATAGGTCTTAAGTTTTCTTACCTATAAAATGGGAATACTTTCACTACCTACCTCACAGGACATCTGGGAGGCTCAAATGTGCTAATATACCTAAAGCATTTTTGAAACCACAAAGGTCTGCATAAATAGGAATGATGATGATAGTGACGAAGATGATGGAGTTTTGAATGAAAGTAGCAACTGCCTTCTCTTGTAGCATTTACAGCACTTAATATGGCATTGATTTCACAAAGTGTGATACATAGTAGGCACTTAAGGGGTATGTCTTGATCTAATGATTGAATTCAATTTAACAAGTATTCATTATTTTCCCATTCTGTGCTCTTCACTGGGCATACAAACATAAAAATAGCCTACTCTGAAGAAGCTTACATTCTACTGAGTAATACAACATGCACACAGATAAGCATTATCTGGAATATAGACATTGCAGGTAGGTAGAGGAAGAGACAAAGCATATACTGGGCAAAATTCTCTAGAACAACATGAGTCAGGAAAGGATACTTAAAGCTTAAGGGATCAGGAGAGGGAGCCCCCAAGTGGACCCTTGAAGGAAGATGAGGTTTCAGGGGGGCAGAGGAGAAGGGGGAGGGTATTCCAAGAATGTAGGAGAGCTTATGCAGAGGTGGGGATTGGGGAGACTGCATGTGGAAAATAAGGAACAGCCAAACTCCTGTTTCGTAGGGAGATTCTTTTTGGTAGGAAAAGGAACCTTGGGTCATTATAAATGACCATTATAAATGGTCAAGCACATAGATGGAAATTACTCTGCTTAAGAATAGAAAGCATGAACACAGTTGTCCTAGAAAACCTCTGAGATGTTTTCTGCCACTGCCTGTGGAGTCTGTGGAGATGCTATACTTACCTTTGGGGTCCTTATTGATGGTCTGGTAGAGTGCAAAGAGTACTGTATTTGGAGTTATCCTACCTGAGTTCAAATCCCACATTGGTCAAGTAACTTCAATTCCCTCAGTTTCTTCATTTGTGAAATGATGAGTTGGACTAGAGTATCTCTAAAGCCCCTTCAAGTTCTAATTTTCTACTATTCAACTCAATTTAATGTGCACTTACTGAGTGCGTACTCTATGCCAGACACTGCACCAGGCAATGGAGATACTCAAATATTCCTGACAATCATGATTTGTTGAGCACTTACTCTGTGTCAGGCACTGTTCTGTAATTCTGATCTCATTGGTTTCACCCAACAATTATGACCCATCCAGACCCTCCCCTCTTGCATGACTTTGTCCACATTCCCCCATAAGTTTACCATAGGAGAGCCACCTAAGTGCTAGGCATCTCAAGGGTACCAATGGAGACCTCAAGCTATCTGCCTGTGATCCCTCATCCCTGCCATGTGACCAACCCATCTCGTTTTTGCAATCACCCATTTCCTTGATGATATCCTTTACTCCATGTTGTCTTTGAATTTTTTTGTTGGTAAAGGTTGTCACCCACTCACATGTACTATATGCCTCTCCATTGGCCTCTGAGGGAAACTCATTTTCAGTTCCCCGGAGACTATGGCATAAGGCTATAGCTTTGATCACATTGGTAAAATACAGAGATAGAGATAAATAGAGATAGATGCAGATAGAGATAGAAATGTATGCAGATGTAGATGTAGGTGTAGGTATAGGCATAGATGTAAATAAATACCAATGTAGAAATATACCCACACATATACACCTATGTACACACTCACAGAACTAGGTACTCTCTCTTCATTTCTCTACCTCAGCTCCTATATCCTTCCACTTTTCACTTCCAACACACATACAGAACCCCAAGCATACATACATATATACACATGTAAACACACATAAACACATTTACACATACCCACCAGACCAAGAACCATCCCCTCCCCTCATTTCTCCATCTCAGTTCCCATACCTTCCACTCATTACATCACACACACACACACACACACACACACACACACACACACACACACACACACACACACAAATTAGCAAATAGAAATAAAGAGTCCAAGCTGAGGTCCTCACCCTTGGGAGATAGTGATTGTCCCCTCATTGGAGATCTTTCTTCTTAGGCTGAATTATCCCTTGGGGACATTGTGGAGGGGATGCTTGCACAGAAAGTGGTTGGACTGATGTGGAAGTCCCATCCAATTTGAAGACTGTGCCTCTCATCCTGACTCCATGATATCACAGCCTTCCCCAAAAGCCACGTATGCCAGCCAGGGAGCATTGACACATTTAGGACAGTAATATTCTAGGAGCTTAATCTAGACTTATGAGAATGCCCAAGGAGAGATTTCTGGATGCTACAATAGGAAATGGCTAATAATAATAACTGGCATCTCTGTAGTGCCCTGAAGTTTTCAAAGTACCTTACATACATTATCTTTGTAGCCCACAGTTACATGTAAAGTAAGTCTTACAGGTAATATGACCCCTATTTTCTCAATGAGGAACCTGAACCTCAGGGAGATTAAGTGGCTTACCCAAAGTGACATAGTTAGGAGGGATCAGAGAGAAGATTCAAAGGCAGATCTTTCTTGAATCTAAGTCCTGATCCCTTCTCCACTCTACCATGCCACGAGTAGCTGTTTCTGAGTGGGACTCGCCCAGTGAATGCCAGCCAATCAGTCAGGATGCATCTCTTAAGAACCTCTTTGTACCGGGAAGCTAGGTGGCTCAGTGGATAGATCACTGAGCCTGGAGTCAGGAATATCTGAGTTCATATCTAACTTCAGATACTCACTAGCTATGTGACCCTAAGCAAGTAAGTATCTGAGTTTACATATGACCTGAGACACTCACTAGCTGCTCGACCCTGGGCAAGTCACTTAACCTCTGTTTACCTTAGTCTATTGGAGAAGGAAATGGCAAGCTACTCCAATATCTTTGCCAAGAAAACTCTGTGGGGTCATGAAGAGTCAGACATGACTAAATGACTGAACAATGACAAATATCTCAGGCCCTGTGCTAAGCACCTGGGATTCAAAGAAGGCAAAAGACAGTCCCTGCCCTAAAGGAGCTCACATTCTCATGGGGAAGGGAATGTGGAATAACTATGTACAAACAAGATGTAGACAGGATTAATTAGACAAAATCACAGAGGGAAGGCACTTAAATTGAAGAGGACTGGGAAAATCTTTCAGAAGCGGAGACTTTAGCTGAAACTTGAAGAAAGCAAAGGAAGATGGGAGTCAGAGGTAAGGAAGGAGATCGTTGCAGTTGTGGGGACAGCCAGTGAAAATGCCTGGAATAATTAGATGGAGTTGATCTTTGAAGATCAACAAAGAGGTCAGTGGCACTGTATCACAGACTGCCCCTTTGTATCATTGAATCATGAGAATCTGAGCTGGAAGAAACCTGAGAGCTCATTTGATCCAACCTCAGGGAGCATTCCTTTAATATTAATTATTTAGGAGATCTTTGGAGGTCATTTAATCCAATACCTACATTTTACAGATTAGAAAACTGAGTCCCAGAGAGTGGAGGGGATTTGACCAAGGTCAGGCAGTCTCTTATATAGGGTAGGTAAGTTACTTAGCTCTGCAGTTCAGATATTGAGTTATATCAGTTCCCCAAAGGGTTATCTAGGTTGGAAAATTCACTCACTCTTCTCAAACTCACAAAAGATGAATGTAGAAGTCAGAATGCCAATTTACCCATTTACAAGGATCGATAACCATGGAATATTAAAGTTGGCTGGGACTTGAGAGATCAGTTCATCTAACCCTCTGATTTAGGACGGTGAAAACTGAGTGGGGCCAAGAAAGAGGGGGTAAGTATTTAGCCTAAAGTAGCTAGCAAATATAAATGTGGGGATTTGAACTGAGGTCCCTTGACCCCAAAATGCAACACTCATTCCCTTTATCAAGTAGGTGCTGTTATTAACCCCATTTTACAGTTGAGAAGACTAAGGTGAAATGACTTGCCCAGGGTCCCTGTTTCAACAATCCAGCTAGCAGCTGCTGTGGGGGTGTAAAACCAACAACAACCAGCTCACAGAATGCTGCAAGCCCAAGTTCTTTTGATCTGCTTTACTAAGGAAAGCAACGTTAAGGGGTTAACAATCTTACTTTAAGTCAGTATACAAATATCATTCACTTAGTTCAGGGGGAAAAGCCAGGACCCTGAACCTCAGAGCAAATACAAACAAATTACAAACATAAATTTATAAACAGACCAAATACAATTCATACTTACCAACATCTGAGTTCAGCCAGGAGCTCGACAACAGCTGGCTCAGAGTCATGCGTCACTACTGCTGTAGCTCAGAGCTCCAAAAAAGAGAAAGCTAACCTCTGGTTTTATATCTTTTGCAGGGTCAAGGGTGAGTCACACATGCAACTCACCCATGTGACCTAAAATCATCACAAAAATACCACTTAAACCCACGTGGTCTAAAAGCCTCTGATGTCACAAACATGTCACTCAAACCCATGTAAACTAAGCTTTCCCTTGAGGCAAGGAGGTCATCAAGGACTGCTAATTTAGTCAAGGAAACAAAGGCCAAACTCTTCAAGGGCACTTGGTTGAACTAAGTGCTAAGAGCCCATTTTGATTGCCAATACAGTCCCATAGCTAAAAAGAGTCTGCAGCCAGAGTTCAACTGAAGCCTAACTGGCTCCAAACCCCAGAAACAACAGCTAACATTTGTATATGCACTAGGCATTGTGCAAAGTGCTTTACAGTTATAATCTCATTTGATTCTCATAACCACCCTGGCAGATAGGTTCTGTTATTATCCATCCTCATTTTACAGATGAGGAAACTGAGGTAAACAGAAATTAAGCCACCTGCCCAGGGTTACACAGCTAGTAAGTGTGTCACGTGTCTGAGGCTGTATTTGAACTCAGATCATCTTGACTTAAGGCCCAGCACTCTATCTGCTGTACCAAGTCTCTCTCACATGTTCTTTCTATAATACCTTGCCACCTAACAGGTACACAAGAAGTCGAGGTGATCACCCCCTTCATTTCTACTTGGGAGTCTGAGTTATTGCTCAGAAAATGGTGTGGTCAACAGCCGTTTATAGAGCAGCCAAGACAGTGGGACCTTGTTAAAATCCAGTGGCACTGAACAGTGGGAGCCAATGGATCATCCTTCCCTTGTCTAAGAACATTTATCTGTCTGAAGATCCAGGTCATGCTGTCTCTGACAGGACAAAGGAGGCAGAAAACAAGCACCTATTGAGTACTTATCATGTGTCATGAACTATGCTGAGTACCGGAGAATTCAATACAAGCAAAAAGAAAGATACTGCTGCCCTCGAGGTGGTTATATTCTATTTGGGGAGGGGGGAGACAGCACATCAAAGGGTTTGGGGAAAAGGAAAGTCCTCAAGGTGATGGTGCTGAAACCAACAAAGTTACAAGTACAGCTGGGAAGAGAATGAAGTGTGGCCCACCCAGGCTTGTCCCCCAGATTGAGGCCCTTTACAGGGGGAGCATATGGCTTGCTAATTTTTATATGCTAACACTTAGTATGGTGGGGCAGCTATGTGGTGCAATGGATAGATAGAGCACCAAAGTCAGGAAGACTCATCTTCCTGAGTTCAAATCCAGCTTCAGACACTTACTAGCTGTATGACCCTGGGCAAGTCACTTAACTCTGTTTGCCTCAGTTTCCTCATCTGTAAAATGAGCTGGAGAAGGAGATGGCAAAGCATTCCTGTGTCTTTGCCAAGAAAACCCCAAATGAGAACATGAAGAGATGGATATAATTAAAACGACTCAACAGCAGCAACAACCACACAGAAATTGCTTAATAAAGGTTTGTGGGTTTTTTCATTCATTTATGCAGTGAACACTTTTGACTTTCTTTTTTTATGTTTTCTTTTTTTAATTTAAATTTATTTATTTGACATATTTAGTTTTCAGCACTGATTTTCACAAGAGTTTGAATTACAAATTTTCTCCCCATTTCTACCCTCCCCCCACTCCAAGATGGCGTATATCTGGTTGCCCTGTTCCCCAGTCAGCCCTCCCCTCTATTATCCCACTTCCCTCCCATCCCCTTTCAAAGAGAATGTTTCCATCATTGCCTTGTTGCTGTTGAGTCATTTCAGTCATACATGACTGACTTCAGGACCCCATTTGGGGTTTTCTTGGAGGAGATACTAGAGTGACTTGCCATTTCCTTCTTAAACTTATCTTACAAATGAGGAAACTGAGGCAAACAGGGTTAAGTGACTTGCCCAGGTGACAGCTAGGTTTGGACATAGGTCCTCCTGACTTTAGGGATGGCACTCTAGCTACTGTACCCCTAACTGCTTCACTAGTCATTTTAAGGGAGCTTTCTATGGGGAATTCAGGGAGTCATTGGCAAGTGATGATAGTAATTTTTCAAAAGAATATCAATGCGGGGTCAGCTAGGTGGTGCAGTGAGTAGAACATGGGTCCTGGAGTCAGGAGGACCTGAATTCAAATCCTGCCTCAGACACATTACTAGCTGTGTGACCTTGGGCAAGTCACTTAACCCCAATTGTCTTTCCTTCTCCCCTCCAAAAACAAATAAAACAAAATGTAATAAAGAATACCAATGCAACATTTGTTTTTAATTCATTTAGGAGCACCTTTTATACTGCCTGCCTTAGATGAATCTTGAGATGCTTGCCCTAAGACTCAAAATGGCTGATTATTGAGTAATGACCTTCCAGGGTTTGCTTTCTAAATTGGTAATGTCCTCTGGAGATTGGGGAGGAAGAGGATGGGGTCACAAATCAGAGACATTGCTGGAACATAAAGGGAACCTTGCAAAGAATCCAATGGGCCAGAGACCCAAAGGAAGGTGCATGGCTTTAGATGGCACATTTAAGAAATACACTAAGAGACTTAACTGTAGTCACCCAATTCTGGGAGTAGAGAGTAGAGAAGAGTACACATCCCCTTCCCATCCCCACAGAATAGTAGTCTAAACCTGAAAAGTACAGGGGGGTGGTGGAAGGAGAGAATCAGGTACGTCACAAAGGCCATGAAGGCAAGAGGCAATTCCCAGGGGTCTGTGAGGGGCTGCTCAAAGGACTAGCCGCTCTCACTATCCTCCCATCTCTCCTTGTGTTAGAGAAGCTCAAGAATGCTTAATAGCCCTGGAGGCTTTACGGTGAGTGCCAGGGTCTTACTCAGGTTTGGCCAATGGCTTTCCCACTTCTTTCCTGGATTTTGAGATGCCAGTTGGTGAGGGCATTATATGCCAGGCAAAGCAACTTGAATTTTTAATAGAGAGGTACTGAAGAGTTTTAATCAAAGGAGGTACATGAACAGATCTCTGCAGGAAAGAGATGAATCCAGCAGCTATTTGAACAACAGATTGGTGGTAGAGTTGACTTAAGAAGACTTAAAAAGAAGCTATTACAAGAGTTCAGGCAAGTGACCCCCAAAACCTATACTATACTGCTGGCAGTGAGTGCCATCACTGACAATGCTGAATAGCTTAATAAAGGAATGTTGATTGTAATATCACCATTCATTTAGCCTTCACAGAATACACTCTCCAATCCACTTTTTAAAACAAATTCATTTGCTGCAGAGATAACTTGAGGTTGGGGAGGAACTCATCAGGGGTACATCCCAGAGGGTAGGAATTAGGAAACATACCACATAGAAGCTTGCTAGTTTCACTCATGTTTCTTGCTAAGTTTAGTTCTTTCTGTATTGCTGAATAAAGGTCAGTTCTTTCAGTGCTGTCATTGCCTTCTAAATTTTGGGACCCTAGGAAAAAGCTCCAGTTGCCCTACCCTAGTTGTAGCTCTTGTGAAAATAAGAATAAAGATGAGAGGACACATACAAGAGATATTCCAAGTGTGAGATTGGTATGCCTTGGCAACTTATTGATTATGAAAGATTAAGAAAAGAAAATTGTCAAAATTGTCAAAAACACCAAAAAATAACTCCCAGGTTTGGGGCATGATGGCAACCTTTAATCCACCAGCAAATATCTATTTAATATGAACTTGTGCAAAGCCTGTTCTGCATGCTGGGGATAAAGCAATAGCAATAAGGTTTTCCCTGCCCACAAAGAGTTTACATTCTGGTGAGGGAGAAAATATTCAAATGTATAAGCATACACATATTACATATACCATAAATACAAGATAATATGGTGGAAGGCAGGGGTGGGTGGGGTGGAGGTGGCATAGCCAGAAATAGCTAAATGAGTAAGAGAGAGAATTGTATGTGTAGTCCCTTGGAGTGGCATTTAGATCCCTTAATCTGACATGATAGATTGCCCACAGTTGGGGGTATGAGGGTGCTCTAATACATGTAATTTGGTTTGTTTTGTGCACCATCTAAGCAGCACCTGGGAACATTAGCATGTGGCACTTGCCCAGAAGGCATGCCCTCAATTTTCCCTTAAAGTCACTTTCCAGAGTCACAGAGCTAGGGATGGTTGAACTCATGTCTTCCTGACCCCAGGCCCAGGGTTCTATTATGTCCACTGTACCACCAGCTGCCTCTACAACAGCAAACCCCAACATGGCACAGCAGCAAGGTTTTCTGTGCCAACCTATATTCTCATGGACCTAGCTGTTTCTGGTTGATCAACTGGGGCTGGGGGCAAGAAGGGGAGACATCTTATCTGCTGCAGATCCAGCCCTCAGAAAGAGGCCGCTTGGACCCAGTGTCCAGTAAGCCTCTGTCTGGGTGCAGTGCCCATGCTTGGCTCCTTTCTAATTCATGCCAGATGCCCTTTCTGAGTTTCTAGAATCCCCTATGATAAATACCAGGCAGCCACAGTCACCAGGTGGCTAATTGGAAATAAGGCTGGGTAATATCGCTGAAAAGGATTAAAGCTACTTCTGATTATCTCCCTCCCTTCCTGACCCCACCTCCTTTACAGCCTTTTACTTCCTAACAGTAGCAGCATTACTGATTTAAGGGATACAGGAATTCTGGCCAAAGAGCTATAAAGTGTTGTTAAGGGGACTGTGGTACCCAAGGTTGTCCCTAGGGGAATGAGGACTTCTTATGAAAAGAGGGGTACAGTTTCATCACCAGAGGACAAGGAGCTCAGGGACATCTCTAGAGGAGAAGAGAGCATTGGATTGTTCTTGAGTTCCCTCCCATCTCTAAAACTGTATGATCCTGCATCTTCTCCCTTCCTCTCCCCACTCCAAGCACTTGATCTTTACCTGACACCTAGAGCAACAAAGGATAGGCTCTGATGCATATGCATGCCCACATACACACCCATCCACCACACACACACACACACACACACACACACTCATCCACCACACACACACACACACACACACACACACCATACCACACACACCCCATACCACACACACACACGTGCACACCTCCACCACACACACACACACACACACACACACCACGCATACACACATACCCATCCACCATACACACGCACATACACACCACACCACATACACACACCACACCAAACACACACACACACACCCATCCACCACACACACACACACACACACACACACACACACACACACACACACACACACTTGCACACTCATTCCAAATCTGACTCCCAGAGACATTGCCCAGACTCTCTCTCCACTAGAAAAGACTCACAGAGCAAGGCTGACAGTGGGCGTGATCTCCAAGCTACATTAAACCAGTCACTGCCTGCACAGGGCAGGGGCAGAGAGGGGGGATCAGACAAAATGAGATCAATGGAGCAGAGTGATTTGGGGGATTGGAATTGATTTCTGTTTGACTTATGGCCCTGAAGCAATCCCAGGGATGAGGCCAAGGACAGACAGTAGGAGAGCTCACTCTACCTCGTTGACCTGAGAAGTTTGGGGGGACAAAATTGAATGTGTCCGATGCCTGTGATAGCAAGAGCAATTGAAAACAGGCAAGTTTATAGACCTGGGAATTGGAACTCCCTGCACAAATTGAGTGTTGTGTCTAATAAGCTGGGGTTATTGATAATGAGCTCTGCTGGAAATTAAGAAACTTCATTAGACTGTGAGCAGCAGGGTCCCCTATTAGGTAAGAGGTATGACAGACATGGTCTTGTGCCTAGATGAGATAGTCGGCCACCCACATAGCGTGATTGGAGGGATCCTGGGAAGACCACTTTGTCAACTCAATCCAATTTGACAAATACTTATGAAATGCCTACTATGAGCAAGAAACCATGCTAAGAAGTTGGGAAGGGGGTACATTTCAATTGTAAAAAAAAAAAAAAAACATTTGCAAACACTTGCTACATGTAAGACACTGTTATACCCATGAGATACACAGGTATAAAGTTATATGCTCCTACTACTCAGGGATTTTATAATCTTCTATCACTTTTGGATAAAAGTGAATTGGATGATTTAGGCACCGAAGGGGTCCTTGCTAAAAGAACTATCCAATGGCTCATCCTCACACTGAAATTAACTCAGTCGAACAACATTCCTTCACTGTCAATCTCTGTGCCAGGTTCTGGGAGTGGAAAGGTAAAAAGAAGAGAATCCATGCCTTCAAGGAGTTTACATTCTGTTGGGATCAAATCAAATGCATCAGCTATCTCCAGGCAAACTAATCTATATCTTGCCACTGGGCCCAGACGGCTCCTGAGGAGAAAGTGAGGCTAGTGACTTTGCACAGCCTGCCTCACCTAAATCCAATTCACATGCAAGTCATTGTATCAGCTTCTGGGAGTCGCGGGTCCTCTTTGGGAATGAAGGACAAACAGACAACATGTATACAGATACAGAGAGAGAATTCCAGAGGATCTGAACTGTAGGAGCTTATATTGTATTGACGATCATCTGAGTTGTACACAGATAAGAAAGAGACAGGTTTAGAGAGGTGAAAGGGACCAAAGAGACAGAAAGTTTTCTGGGGGAAGGAGAGAGCATTACCATAGGGAAATCAGGGAGGGATGCATAAAGAGATAGCCTGAGCTGAGCCTGGAGGAAAAATGGGGATTCCAAAAGATAGAGGTGATAAAGGAGTGCAGTCCAGGCATGGGACAGTCCATGCAAAGGCTGAGGCAAGAAATGGACCTAATCACTTTGGGTTCTACAAGCAAATCCCCAGCCAGATTTCTCTGGCACATCTCCTATGTTGAAAGGGAATAAAAAGACCAAAACGATGTGGTCCCTGTCCCTAAAGCTACTTTTCCAGATTGATTCCAAGCCTTTCCCCCTTACAAATTCAATTTCTTCTCCATTTCTCAGCTCTTTAGCTCTTCTCTTCAGACTTTTGTCCTGCCCGTCTCACATCTATACATAAAGAGACCGTAAAGTGCATTTTTGTTTTGGTTGGTCAAAACATGACACCAAAGGGATAGAGCTTTGGTGATGATAGATACACATTATAAAGGAAGAGCAGCAGTGAGCTATGTAGGACTGAACATCAGGCCTGGAGTCAAAGAGAGTTCTATTTAACTCTTCAGGAATTTACTACCCTCATGACTCTGGACAAGTCACTAACAGTTCTATGCCTCAGTTTCTTCACCTATAAAATGGAGCTAATCACAGCATCGACCTCCCAAGGATTAAATGGGGATAGATGATGTTTGAGTGGTTTGCCAATATTAATGCTTTTGAGTTACTATTATTACGTAGAGATTTTATGGGGCTGTTTCCAGGATCTAATGAAATTACAGATTTAAATATGTTTCGTGGATTGTGAACATTTCTTAAAGAATGCTCATTTATTGTTCAGGGAGAAGACTCTTTAACTTGGCATTCAAGGCCCTGCATAGCTGGGCTTCAATTTCCCTTTTAAATCTTGGGAGTCAGGGATTCAGTCTCTAACTTTACTCCCATACACACCTCCCACTATGGTGGTATTGGCTCCTGTGGTTCAGTCCTGGAGAAGGTTCTATGGGACACCCAGACCAGGATGCTCAATCCATCTTGCAATTTTGAGACAGCGTGCACACAAATCGCCAATTACTGGGTCCCTAACTGCACATAAACGCACCAAGTCATAACAGTTCTGAATGCCATGTTATTGTTTCTCCTGGCAGAAGCCTGCCGATTAAGGGCTCCCTGAGCCCTCGTTGACAGGGTGGGGCAGACCATCTCCCAGCACTGCCGGTCTACACTGACCTGCCAGGAGGCTAAGAGATACTCAGTTCTACCTTCCCAGCCAGCTTCCCTCTCCTGCTCCCCTAAAAAGCGTCCTTACTGCCTCCTCCCAGAATCCCAAAAGCAACACCTCAACTAAGGACTATACTGTGAATTTTTGCTGTTTTATAAACATTCATGTTCCAAGTGGAGAAAGGTGGAAATTGAGACCAAAAACATTCTGTGATGTTTCAGAAAATCACCAGCTCTTCCCTGTGGACAGAACACCATCCTAAGGGTCATGAAGATGGAGAGGTGAGTGACACATGAGCCCTGTCCTCTGGGAGCTCACTCTTGAATGGGATTTGGAGATCAAAGGGAGGCAACAGAGTCCAACTCTTACATTTGAGGCAGTTCAAGTGGCTCAGTGGTTAGAGCCCTGGAACTGGCATCAGGAAGAATTGCATCCTAATCCTGCCTCAGACACTTACAAGCTGTGTGATCCCAGGCAAGTGAAATAACAAGAATAACCAGGACAACAACCATTTCTGTGGCATTTGCTACATGCCAGGCACTTCGCTAAGCAGTTTACAATTACGGTCTTACGCAATTCTGGGGGTAAGTGTGCCTCTTCCATAGCTGGGGATCATAATAGCACCTCCTTGGATTGTTGTGAGGATTAGCTGAGCTAATGGGTGTAAAGCACTTTGCACATCTTAGGTGGAGAAGTGCATAGAGTGCCAGTCTTAGAGTCAGGAAGTCCTGAGTTCAAATCCAGCCTCAGATACTTAATAGCTATATGACCCTAGGCAGGTTACCCAGACTCTGTTAGCTTTAGTTTCACCATCTGTAAAATGAGATGATTATACCCCCTACCTCCCAGGGCTGTTATGAGGATCGAATGGGATAATAACTGTCAAGGGCTTAGCATAGTGCCTGGCACAGAGTGTTTTATGTTGTTTGGTCATATCTGACTCTTCATCATCCCATTTGGGGTTTTCTTGGCAAAAATAGTGGAGTGGTTTTCCATTTCCTTCTCTGGCTCATTTTACAAATGAGAAAACTGAGGCAAACAGGGTTAAGTGACTTGCCCAGGGTCACACAGCTAGTAAGTATCTGAGGGTGGATTTAAACTCAGGTCGTCCTGACTCCAGGCCCAATGCTCTACGAACTATGGCATGACCCCACTGCCTTTACCAATACCAATCAGCATCTTTTCAGCAAACCATAGTCTTGACGAGCTTTTTGGGGGGACTGAGAGTTTGTGACTTACCCATGGACACACAGCCAGTTTCTACTGGAGGCAAACCTTAAACCTAAGTCCTGATGACTCTGAAAACAACCTCTATCTACCAAACCATGGATGTCTTTCATTTGTGTATTTAAGTTTTAAAGGGTGATTTGTACCATGACTTGTGAGAGAAACCTACGGGGAAACAAATCCAAACAGGATGTGACTTACCCACCATCATTCAGCCAGTAAACAGAGTAGCTGGGATTTTGACCTGACTCTCTTTCCTGACTCTCAATACAGTTCTCAGCCCTATTCTTAGAGTCATATCTTATATTGTTAGTTATTTTTTCTGGGCCGGTATCTGGGGAAACAGCATGATTTAGGGGAGGGGGCAGCAGATTTAGATTCAGAAGACCTAGGCTAAGCATCAGGCTGATGATGTTACCTCCTCTTTTTTTGAGACTGGGTCTCTATTTTGTCCGGGCTGTATTGTGCAGTGGCCACTCATGGGCGGATCCCACATAGAAGCTTTAACCTGTTTTGCTGACCTGGGAAAGTTCTCCCTGAGATCCTTGAGAACAAGAACCGGTTTCTGCCCTTCTCTGTATCCAAAGTCCTTAGCATAGCTCCTGGCACATAGTATGCGCTTAATAAGCCTGGGGGCTCACCCTTCCTGGGGGCTTGCCCTATTGGTATTAGATGTAGTATGGACATTCAATGGGCTTTAGCCCTACCACAGATCAGAACTCCTAAGGCAAGGAATCCACCACTCTCAGCCTCCCTAGCAGCAGGGATCACAAGTATGAGACAGCACACCTTTGTCTTGCCTGTTTCTCATAAAGGATATATGCCATGGCATGGCTATGTAGGTGGTGCAGTGGATAGAGTACCAGGCCTGGAGTCAGGAAGATTCATCTTCTTGAGTTCAAATATGGCCTCAGACATTTATTATCTGGGTGACCATGGAAAAGTCACTTCACCTTGTTTGCCTCCATTTCCTGATGTATAAAATGAGCTAGAGAAGGAAATGCCAAATTATTCCAGTATCTTTGCCAAGAAGACCCCAAATGGGATCATGAAAAGCCAGACATGATTAAAATGACTGAAAAACAGCATGCCAGGATATACATGACATATATCCTAGATCTTAGAATCATAGAACCATAGATTTTCAAGGAACCCCACAGACCATTGAGTGCAAATCAGGCCTGAATAGATATTGTGAATGTTAGAGATAGGAGGGGGGGAGGTCTCATAAAATGTCAGGGAAAGGAGGAATCTTAGAACGGAGAATATTAGAACTGGATGGGAATTTACAACATAGAATCTCAGAGCTAGGAGCAGCAACAGCATTAGAACACAGAATACCAGAGTTGGACGGGGTTTTAGAACACAGTATGTCCTACCTGTATTCTAAAGCTGCTCCCAGTCCTGACATTCCCTGTTCTAAGCCCCCTCCCAGCCCTGACATTCCCTGTTCTAAGGCCCCTCCCAGCTCTGATATCCCCTGTTCTGAGGCCCTTCCTATCTCTGAAGGTCTCCATTCCAAGGTTCCTTCTAGCCCTGATATCCTAGAATATCCATGTTCTACACTGCAACCCTCTATGTCCTGACATCCTTGGTTCTGAGCTCCCGATCACCTCTGCTATTCCAGTACATAAAGTTCTACAATGTAACATTTAGTGCTCTACAATGAAACATCATCGTGTCCATTTCACTTCCAGCTCTGATACTCTGTAACTTCTCTATGGTAACATCCCAGGTCTCAGGGGCTGTTCCAACAGGGCCATCCCATGTTCGTATTCTAAGACTTCTCTCTCCCCATACCAGCCCCTGGCCCTCAGTTCTAGCTTCTCCCTTCCCAAGCTGCCAATCAGGAAAACCCAATTTCCTCTCGCCTTCTGCTGCAGAACTGTCACTAGCACGGCAGTGCTGCCGCTGTCTCCTTTATGGTGTCAAACCCGAGTTGAATAATTGTTCCCGTAACCACAGGAGTTGCATGTAAACAAGACGCGGGTGGAGGGAATTCTCTTGTGCCTCTCTGAGGCAGCCAATGCCGGGCCTCTCCTCCATCCTCCGCCCCCCTGCTCGGCCCCCTCCGCATGCCTCCCCATCCTCCCTGGGGAGGCAGTAACTCCTTTGTCTGAATGAAGCTAAAATCCTATAAACCAATTTGACACCCCTGGTACTGGGGCGAAGGCAGGCAGAAAAGCATTTCCCAATTTTGACAAAAGCCATACTCTGCTGGAGAGAATTAACCTGCTCATTCCATTCTAGTTGACTCCTTTTCCTCCTGGGCCAGGATCTGTTTGAAGAGAGAAGACAAATGGGGAAATGGAAGTGTGTGGTTTGAAGGGAGTCTGAGGTATGGGCAGAGGGATTAGGGCCAAATTAGACAGATCAAATATTTACATGACATTGGTATATGCTCATGCATGGAGTTGAGAAATTGGAGGATTGTTCTAACCCTCTCATTTGATGGGGACACTGAGTCTGAGAGGAAGCGACCTGCTTAAGATCACACATAGCTAGCTCAGGACAGAATTCAGCCTTTTCATTTATAGACATGGTATTCTACAGTGTCCTACAGTGGAGGCAGTATCCAAGGATATGGGTTCAAATCCCAGCTCTGCAAATCACAAACTGTGTGATTTGGGGCAAATCATTTGCCTTTCCTGGGACTCAGTTTCCTCAGCTGTAAAATGATTACATTGGACAATCTAATGTCTGAAGTCCCTTCAGGATCCAAATCTATGATCTTATGGCCTGAGGTGACATCCTTCCTCTGTTCTATGCTGACTATGTGGCCTTGGGGAAGCCATCAGGCATCTTGGTAGTATAAGTGTGTGGCACTAGACGGTCTCCGTGGTCTCTGTCCAGTTCTGACATTCTCTATGCTAAGGTCTCTCCCAGTCTTGACAATGTATGGTTTAAGGTCTCTACTCTAAGATCTCATCCCCTTTTGACAGTTTATGTGGAGTGTTTCAAGGTCTAGAGCTGATTTGTATGATTCTGCACTAACAAGTTGATGTCCAGAAAGGAGAGGTGACTTACCATAAGTCGGTAAGCCAGAAAGTGGCTCATTTGACTGTGGAGATAACTAAGACCCAGTAAAGGAAAGCGACTTGCCCAAGGTCACACAGAGATTCAATCGCAGCCTGGAGTAGAGCCCTGGGTCAGAGAGAGGAGGCTGGGAGCTCCCCCTGCCTTTTCTTCCCTCACCAGCCAGAATGATCATTGGCATATTTACAATGTGGTGATGTGTGAAATGAATGAGACTCAGGTGGGGGCCCCTCCCAGCAGGGGTGGCTCCTGGGCTTGGGGAGGAGCGCCAAGGGCCTGAGCTCATTGGGAATGCATAGAGTATCCCCAGCAGCCCGGGAAAGGAACGCGGGAAAAGACAAGAAAAATGAAAGCCACGGCAATCTCATTTTCTGAGGGCCGCAAGTCAGCCAGGAAATGGCTATTATTCCATCGACACTGTCGGCATTAAGTTATTTCCTTCACTAAATACGAGAATGTTCATGAATATCTATTGAGTCTCAGGTACTGGCACCTCCTGCCATCCCAGCTCACTGACTAGAGGTTTATATTCCTCTACCAACACACCTCAATTGCATACTGAAGTCAAAGACAATAGTATTTTAAATTGGTTAATAAATCTCTAGATGGATGCTCTAGGAAGGCCCCAGAACTCCATCTCTATTACATGAATAAAAGGGTGTGTGTTTTAACTACTTCAGTGCTTGGGATTTGGGAGGAGGGGAGCGAGTCCAGTAGACTGTGCCCTGATCCTGCCCAGGTCAGCCTCTTTACCTACTGTCCTGTGAAGGAGGCATTTACCTTCTGCCTCCTTTAAAAGTTCTGTCTTAACTGAGCCCCCCATACCCCCCAAAAATGAGGTAACAATTCCCCAGCAAAAGGTAACTATGCTGTCGCAGTGGGCATGGTAAAAGGACCCTGAATTGCATAGCACTCTAATTTTCCCTCCAGTGTGACTTTCTCTGGTGCTTCCCCACCGCATGGAGAGAGTCTTGGGTTCTCAAAGGCAATGCTAACAGAGAACGATATTTGGCTGGATCTACCAAGTGGGAAAGGTTTCAGTCATGGGCCCATCAATAGACTAAATCTCTGGCATCTCCTGGCCAGCCTGGTTCATTTAGGGGAAGGTCATCACCCGGGTGCTGATTTATCCATAGTGAAAAACTAGAAAATTGTCTACCCAGAAAGGTAGGGGAGGGCAATGAGTCACCCCCAAAAGAAGCAGGGACCTAAGCGATGAAACCACAATTGTTTACTATATTGAAATAATTCTGATCATCATCATTTCACAATCATTAACTAATTAACATTACTAGCTCATATATCCATAGCACTTTAAAATCTATAAAACACTTTCTCCCTTCATGGTATCATAGATCTAAAGCTCATAGGAACCTCAGGACCTTTCAGTCCAACCCCCTTATTTTACAAATGAAGAAACTGAGGATCAGGGAATTTAAGGAACTTGCCAAAGGTCACAAATGTAAAGAAGCCTCAGGGGCAGAATTGGAAGCCTGATTCTTGGACTCAAGATCCAGTGATCTCACCATTCTACATACTGGCCCTGCAAGGAGAGAGGGTACTTATTATTCATCTTCATCCTGCATGTGGGTGAAGATAAAGAAACTGCGTGTGGAACGAGGGACCAGCTTATTTCAGGAATCCAGCCTTAAGGCAATGGGATCTTGACAAGGGGCCACCCCTCTGTCTGAGAAGAGGATCCCTGAATGGGACACTGGAGAGCTTCTCTACAACCCACAATGCTAGGGAGCCAGCGCTGCAGAGAGTAGAGATGGGGTGGCGAGGGGCCAGATACAGGAATGTCAGGATGCATTGGCTAATTGTGGTCTAGGTCAAAGAGTGTGAAATGGAATCTTTCAATTGTAGAATGTCAAAACCTTAGAGCATAGAACGTCAGAGCCAATAGAGATTTCAGAGACTACTGATTCCAGTGCTCTTATTTCATAAGGGAAGGAATTGAGGTGCGTTGTTGTTGTGGTTGTTGTGGTGGTGGTTGTGGTTGTTGTTGTTGCTGCTGATACTAATCAGTGGTTTCATCAGTACAATGAACTCTTCGTGTGGTATATCCTTCCATCGGTGCAGATGACAATTCCTTTATAAGATATATCTTGGAGAGCTGCCTGGACACTGAGAGGGTAAGTGATTTGCCCAGGGTCATGCAAACAGGTATATGTCAAGCTCAGGACTTGATGCAGTAAAAAGCAAGTAGATAAAGAAAGCCCCAGCTGTGATATGTAGCTGAATGGACAACCTATAGATCTCATAAATCACTGTATATCTTGGACTTTAAAGTGGACTTTATCCACTTACCTGGGCAATGAGCTGGGTTCAAAAAATGAACAAGAGGAGACTGGATGGCCATTTGGAAATTATCCAATGCTGCCAATGATCCCACAAGTCTTCCTGAATCAAAGACCTGTCTTTTCGACATCAGTGTTATGCCGGAGACATTGGGTCAAAGAAAGCCATAGTATGTGAAGGATTACAACTGAGTCACCTGAATTGTGTGTATGTATGTATGTATATATGTATGAGAAAGAGAGGCAGAGACAAAAAAAGGATAGATAGAGAGGAGAGAGAAGGAGAGAGAGATGACAGAGACAGAGAGAGGGAGAGGGAGGGAGGGAGGGAGAGAGAGAGACAGAGAGACAGAGAGACAGAGAGACAGAGACAGAGAGAGAGACAGAGAGACAGAGAGACAGAGAGACAGAGACAGAGAGAGAGAGAGAGAGAGAGAGAGAGAGAGAGAGAGAGAGAGAGAGAGAGAGAAGCATAATGGGAAGAAGGAGGCTACAGCACATTACCAATTGAGAATTACACAAGAGAAGTTGCATGAGAGATGTCACGAGAAAGAAGTCTGAGAGATAGTGAGAGGTGACTGACGGCCAGCTTATGTGCTTCCTTAGTCTCAAATCAAGGAAACAAGGGGGAGGGCCCCAAATACTGGGAAGATGTCCCACAAAGCATTTGCAGGAGAATACAGACAAGATTTGTCTGGGAATGAGAGGCCAAGAATAGGTTGCAATTAGCACCATTTCATCTGTACCAATGAAATCACAGATCCATCGATCCATCCCGTGCTTCTATGACTCAGATTGCAGGGCGGGGGTAACGAAGCTTCTTTTGTAAATCATAAAGTCACACAAGAAGGCAAATTTTCATTATGACTCCTAATCATATGGGGAATTTTATCCCAAATGGCCATACTACCAAAAAGTCTTGAGATACTCACCGAAGCTAGCACTGTGCTTCCCTCCTTTCCCCATAATGCTTATATATTGTTCCTCACTCTCTAAACTTGGCATGACCTAATAATAACAATTATTATAATTGTGTGTGTGTAAGTAAGCCATGCCTCTAGTTTCTAATTGATTTTCTTGAGCCACAAACTGGGAACTAATACCATTTCTTCCCCTTTCTCCCCCTCCAAAAAATATTTCTTCCCATGCCTTTGGATCCTAGAATCATAGATTTTGTTCCAGGAGAGATCTTAGAGGTCATTATGTCCAATTGCCTCATTTTGCAGATGAGGCAACTGAGGCTAAGAGAGGTTAAATGACTTGACCAGGGTCATATAGCTAGTGTGTATTCACAATGTGGGTTTTCTTTAGAGAAGAGAGAAAAGGGACTAGGTTGCAGAGTGGATGAGAAAACCATTTTCTCTGTATGCACTTGTAAGTAACAATTTGAGGCATCTGGATAGCTCCCAGGATAGAGTACTGGACTTGCAACCAGGAAGCCCTGAATTCTGCCTCAGGCACTTACTAGCTGTGTGACTCTCAGGGAACCTCTTAGCCTCAGTTTTCTCACTTGTAAGATGGGTGCAATAAAGGCGCCCACCTCCCAGGATTGCTATTAGGATCAAATTAGATAATACATGTGAATTTTTTAAACATAAAAGTACCACATAAATGCTAACTAATCTTAACTCTGTGCCTGATCCCCATCCATTAGAATATATGTTCCTTGAGGGTAGGGCCTATTTTCACTTTTTTTGTATCTTCAATACCTGACATTGGGTCTAAAATGTATGGTTAATAGATAATAAAATAATAAATAATAAAACAAATGGTTAATAAATGCCTGTTAGAAGACAGATTGATATGAATTCTCATCAATTCTGAGGAGCTAAGGATACCTTCAGCCTAACCACTGCATCTCAAGTACAAAGAGCTGCTCTGTGGCTGTGCTGGGCTCTTTCTTTTCTTCCCACTGATGTTGAGAGCCTGGGAAGCTCCTTGGGGAATTCATACCAAGTGGAATATTTAAGGCAAAGACACCAGAGGGTCCCTTTGGTATTTTCTTATCAAGGGAAGGTACCTCTGAGTTGTCAAGGAAGTACATAGACAACATGAAAGTGAGATTATGCAGGGGGAAGGAGGAAATAGGCTGAGTAGTCTATTATGCAAAGAAAAAAAATCAGTGTTGTACAGGCTGAGGTCCCCAAAGGTAGCACTGCCATTGAAGCAGCAGGCACAGACTAGAGTCCACTGTTTTAAGGTTTCAGATTACCCCCACGTCTACTTTTCTTAGGTGTCCACTTTTGGTGCTGGCTTCTGCCCTACAAGGTATGAGTCAAGTGGTCTTTAGAGGGCCACTGCCCTACTGAGGAGGCAGCATGAAGCTGGGGGAAGAATGGGATTGGCTGTGCAGTCCTGGCTCTGCCTCTAACTTGCCCTGTCACTTTCCCACAATCACCTGCCCTAATGGGGTCTCATTTCCCTTCTCTGTAAAACAAAGGGATTAATGGCTATCTCCTGTACCTGGAACACTCTCTGTCCTCACCACCACCCCCAGCTTTGGGAAATGCCTGGTTTCCTTTAAGATTCAGATCAAATGTCACCTTCTACAAAAGACCTTTATCCTAATCCCCTCCAATTGCTAATGTTCTCTAACCCATACTGAAATTACTTCTCTGGAGTTGTTCCTTTGATTTCACTAGTAGGAAGAACTCCTTCCACCAATGAGGAAGGAAGGAAGGAAGGAAGGAAGGAAGGAAGGAAGGAAGGAAGGAAGGAAGGAAAAAACAAAGGAAATCATTGATTCAGAGCTGGAAGCAATCTTCAAGGCCAACAAGTCTAACTCTTCTTCTGTTTTATAGATGAGAACATTGAGGCACAAGGAAGTAATATGACTTGCCCAGGGTCACATAGCTAAGTGCTTGAGGCAAGATTTAAGCCCAGATCTTCCTGGCTCTAAACCCACCAATGTACCTATTGTGTTACCTAACTGTTGGTGAGTACAGGATAGGTGATTTCTTCCTACTCAAAGAGAGTCATGGTAGGTGCAAGATTATCACAGCGTACTTTACAGAATGATTAGAATAGAATTCAGAGGCTCACTAATTTATTACTACTCACACAGTCAAATGGGAGGCCAATATTCAAGTCTCATTGGGACATTGATCAGTCCCATTAATTAGGCACTTCACATTTCAACTCTGTTCTGGGCATTGTCCTCATCAAACAGCTGAACTTAATACTTCTGGTGGCCTCTCTCCATTGCTAATACTTCCCTTGTCACAAGCCCAGTCCCAGCTAAGGCTGCTCTGACTGAAATTGTTCAGGCAGACACTGACCTTGCTGCCAGCCACCCCCTGTTGCTGCTGAAACTGGAGACCTACCAAAGGAGAGGAAACACAAAGAGGGACGGATGTCATATGGGTATAATTTCCATGATCAAGAGACCCCATTTCTTAGAGGTGTTACGTCTTGCCCTCTGGAGAACTGTAGCCAGGAAGAGACCGCCCTGAATGTAACTCCTCTTTTTTAAAAAGATAGCCTGAGCCTTCAGCAATTCTAGCTAAAAAGCCAATTAGTTGATGCTCCGTGGGTGAGTCAAATGTAGTCAAAGGTGGCTTCCTAAAACTATATGGTAGTCAACAGGAAGGTAGGCTGTCTATGTGCTGAAAGAAGGAACGGAACCCCATGCAATAATTTCATAGGATCTTAGCTCTTGGGCTGGAAGGCATCATAGAATCCATCATCGTCCTGTCATTTTTTCAGATAAGAAAACTGAAGCCTACAGAAGTTAAGAGACATATCCAAGGGCACACAGTTACTGTGTGTGTGTGTGTGTGTGTGTGTGTGTGTGTGTGTGTGTGAAGGACAAGGTGAAATTGGAAGGTCAGATCAGAAGGTCAGTAGATGTTAAAGGCAGAGCTTGACTTCAAGTTGTCCTGACTCTACAGCCAGCGAGCACTTTATTAACTTTATGGTTATTCAGCCATTCAATTGTATCTGACTCTAAGCCAGGGCTGTCCAAAATGTGGCCCACGGGCTGCATGTGACCACAGTACAACTTATGCGGCCCACCTACAAGCACAGAAATTTACATAAATGCTTTAGTAAATGAAGCGAGCTACCGAAGAGCTGCCCGTGTAAAGTGAAGGTAGTAAGAAGTAACACTTACCTCCCAGTATTGTGTAAGGATAAAATGAGATGATATTTGTTAAGTGCTTTGTAAACCTTAAAGCACTGTGTAAATAGTAGCTATGATCGTTGTATTATTGTTTGCAGAGGTCCCTCTTGGGAAGACTGATTTGGAGATCGCCTTGCTCATTGAACGTCCCATCCCCGGGCTACATTCTCAACGCCCAAGATGGTTCTTCGTGAGGCTTTGCGGCCAAACATTTCATTAGCTGGTGGCCAAGCTGCTATTGGTCAATCTTTGCAGTTAGTTCACCTGGACCCCAGAAGGTACTGGTTCAGAGATGTATTTAGTACTTGTTTTTATATCTCTTGTATTTGCCTGAGTATACGCTGTGTGCCCCCACTGACCCACTCTCTAGGCCAGAGTTTCTTAACCTTTTATGCGTGTCTGTGTCATGGATTCCTTTAGCTGTCAAATGAAACCAATGGATTTACTCTGTGACTAATATTTAAATGCAGAAAATAGGAAAACCAAAGGAAACCAAATATATTCAATAATTTTTTTAATTCCCCATCTAAATTCACAGACCCCCTGAAATCTATCCATAGACTCCCTGAGTGCCCATGGACTTTGACCTAGAATGTAAACTTCTCAAGGGCAGGAATCCTTAGAACCTAGACCAATGCCTGGTAGATGGTTGGTATATAATAAATACTTGTTGAAATGGAACGGAATGGTATCACATGGAATATGAAGAATCACACAGGAAGACTTATATGAACTGATGAAGGGCAAAACAAGCAGAAGCAATGAATTGGTAGACACAAGGTTACAACAGTGCAAATGAAGGGAATGATTAAATGGACATGATGGCTGCGTAGTCATAATGAGCAAGTTTGATCTGAGAGAAAAGATTAAACCCACATACACACACACACACACACACACACACACACACACACACACACACACACGAGAAGTCCTTTCACTGGAGAAGTGGGGGACTATGGCTTTGGAATGATATCAGACAGAGTCTGTAGTTTTTGCCAAACTGTTTTTGTTTCTTTTAATTTCTGCTATAAGGAGACTTGATGGATATGGAGAGGGGAAAGATATATTCAGAAATGAATATTATGTTAAAATGAAAGGCAACACTAAAGTAAAGAAAAAAGAAAGCAAATGTTTGGATGGATGGATGGATGGATGGATGGATGGATGGATGGATGGATGGATGGATTTGGAAACGAACAGGACATGCATAGGCTTGGGGCCATATTCAAAGTCTTTCCAGCTTATTAACTCCTGCCGCAGTTTGTGCTCCACTTGCATAGCCTTTGAGAAGCCCTAAATGACTTCCATATCCACAGAGAGGCATTGGAAGGAGACCTGAGTTGAGAGTAAGCAGTATGGCATAGTGGAGAGAGTATTGATTGATAGTCAGAGGACTTTAGCTTGAAGTCTTGCTCTGCCATGCACTAGCTGTGTTGTTTTGGGAAGTCCCTTTTCTTTTCTAATTCTATCTCTTCCTAAATAAAATGAGGTTGAACTAGATGGCCCAGTAAAAATAGTAATAGTTGTTCTATAGTCTCTCTCTCTCTCTCTCTCTCCCCTTCCCTTCCTCCCCCCCCCCCCGTCTCTCTCTCTGTCTCTCTCTCTCTCCCTCCCTCCCTCACTCCCCCCCGTCTCTCTCTCTCTCTCTGACTCTCTCTCCCACTCCCTCCATTCCCCCCCTCTGTCTCTCTCTCTCTCTGTCTCTCTGTTTCTCTCTTCCCCTCCCTCCCTCCCCCCCCCCTCTCTCTGCCTACCTCTGTCTCTCCCCTCTCCCTCTCCCCGCCCCTGTCTCTCTCTCTCTCTCTCTCTCTCTCTCTCTCTCTCTCTCTCTCTCTCTCTCTCTCTGTGTGTGTGTGTGTGTGTGTCTCTCTCCCCCTACCTCTGTCTCTCCCCTCTCCCTCTCCCCCCACCTCCTCTCTCTCTCTGTCTCTTTCTCTGTCTGCCCCCCTCCCTCCCTTCCCCCCCCCCTCTCTCTCACACACACACACACACACACACACACACACAATTTCATTTGACTCTCATGACAACTATGAGAAGTATTATTATTCCATTTTATAGATGGGCAAAATGACACTCAGTGGGTTAATTGCCCAGAGCCGCACACCGAGTAAATCCCTGGGGGATCCCAAAAATCCTTTCCAGAGCCAAGTCAGAAGACCCTCTCTTTTCTCCCCAAAGATCAGTTCTCTCTACCTTGGCAGGGAGCCTGCCTCTTCAAGCTGCCACCCTGCATGTTCCAGCTTTCCCATTTGCTCCTGTGTGGCTTCAATCACAACCTGTTATCCAGTGTCTCCTCCCAGCGCCCTAAAAAGCTTCCCACAGCGTAACACATTGAAACATGAAACCCTTTCCGTTCCTTAGCGTCGGCACTAGGTAACCTCTTTTCTTCGCCGTCTTGCCCTAATTCCCAGATAAATCTTTTTTAATGACGGTGGGCACATCTAACGTGATAACCTCGCTGATAGTGCAAAGCCGAGGTGATCAGATACTGAGAAGAAACAGACGGAAATAAGTCGGCATAAAATTGGGTCTTGCCGATGGAAATGGATTTGAATTTATGTAAAATGGCCCGGATCATGCTCAAAGTGTCTTATTGGAATTTCCATATGGATTGTTATTTTCCTTTCATAATAGGAGTGGTTCAAATGATGTATCGGATGGGTGCTGGATCATGGACAAAAGGAAGTTGAATCGTCTGTTTCCCAAGGATTCTGGCCCCAGCCCCCAAGCCTCTAGGCATCTGATAAAATGAAAAAAACAGTAATTTACAGAAATGTGTCACTGGGTAAATTATACAGTCACAGGATGTCAGAGATGGGAGGAACCTAAGAAAATCGAATGGTTAAAGCTAGACGGGGTCTTAGAATAACAGAATATGTAGAATGTTAGAGTAAGGAAGTACCTTGCACATAGAATGTCAGATGTGGGAGGGACCTTAGAAAATAAAATATAACATGTTAGAGCTAGGAGGAAGGAAGGAAACAAACATTTATTAAGAGCCTACTATGTGTCACGCACAGTGCTTAGCTCTTTTAAGATATTATCTCCTTTGACTCCCACTACACCCTGGGAGGTCAGTATTACCTTTCTCTCCATTTCACAGCTGAGGAAACTGAGGCAGCCAGATTTGAAGTGACTTACCCAGGGGGAATGGCTAGTAAGTTTTTGAGACTGGATATGAACTCAGCACTTCCTGATTCCCAGATGCTGTGTTCTATCCATTGCACCACCAAGGGACTTTATCATCATCATTATCCTCCTTATGTAGCTGTTAGAAAGCTACTGTTTACATCAAATCTGTATGTGTTTTATTACAACCTCCACTCTAATTCTGCTTTCTAGAATATGCTTCCAGATCAAAACCTTTTAGTGCTTAATCAGCTACCATTTATTGAGTGCCTACTAGATCCCAGAAAGCATCGTGCTAAGTGTTTTCTTATTGTTGTGGTTGTTAATCATGCCTGACTCTTCATGACCCCATTTGGGGTTTTCTTGGCAAAGATACTAGAGTGGTTTTGCCATTTCCTTCTCCATCTCCTTTTACATATGGGGAAACTGAGGCAAACAGAGCTTAAGTGACTTGCCTAAGGTCACATAGTTAGTAAGTGTCTAAGGCTGTATTTGAACTCAGGTCTTTCTAATTCCAAGCCCAGCACTCTCTGCACTGTGGCGCCACCTAGCTGCCCACTCAGTGCTTAGTAAATGCGTATTAAATCATTCTTTATTCATACATACTTCAAAAGAGCTATCCTGACTCTCTCTTGGGTCTTCTCCTGTCAAGGCTAAATTGCCCCAGTTCCATCAAATAATATTGCATTGTCCATCTCAACGTCCTTTCCCATTCTGGCTGGTCTCAGTGTGTTGATGCCATAATTAAAATATTGTACCCCTCTCAAATATAAGCTCCTTGAGGGCAGGCAGTATCTTTGCATCCCTAGCCTGTAGCACAGTGCCTAGAGTATAATAGGTGCTTCGTATGTCCTTGTCGGGTGATCGTGCAAAACTGCAAACACTACCCAAAACTCCAGGTGTGGCATGGCCAGGGTAGAGCACAGCAAGACCTCTACTAGTGTCTCCGTCCTGGACGCGCTGCCTCTCTTTACGAAGCTTACGGCTGCTTCGTATTCATGGCTCTCATGTCATCCTGTTGGTGAGTGTTGGGCTTTGTTGCTGAGCTCCTCATAGAACCTCGAGTCTGCTTCTGTTCATCGTTCGCAGTCTTGGGCTCTCCATGCAGACACGGCCACAAGTCAGTCCTGGAGACCTAGGCAGGAGGCACACCTAGGTGTCCATGTAAGCCCAATCACTCAGTCCTCCTCCAGCAAAGAGGGAATGGGATACTTTCTTAGCAACCTAGAATAAGACAAAGAACACTGGCCCCTGAATCCAAATCCTATTCCGGCTTCTTCATGGAGCTGTGCGACCTTGGATAAGTCACTTCTCTCTGGCCACTTTCCTCATCTTTCAGTGAAGAAGGTTAGAACAAGATGATATCAAAGGTCCCTCTGAGCTCTAATCCAACGATCTTTTGGGTTCCCTTTCTGGGCCTGGAGCCAGCCT
This sequence comes from Trichosurus vulpecula, assembly GCF_011100635.1. NCBI lineage: Eukaryota > Metazoa > Chordata > Mammalia > Diprotodontia > Phalangeridae > Trichosurus > Trichosurus vulpecula. Next base: position 18,823,085 of record NC_050573.1, read on the forward strand.
TCTTCCTCCAGATTCACCTCACAAAAGGGAAAGAACGCCTAGAAACGCCATCGTTCTGTTGTTTGGCCCGCCACCCACCCACACTGGTATCGGCATGATCGACTGGTGTGTGAGGCCAGCCCATTTAACCCTCTTGAGCAGGAGGCTGATGTTGTCTCCCGGGCGCCATCTACACACCTGGACACACTGCCCTACATCATCTCTGCGGTAAGCTGCTGAATGGTACGCCTAGAGACCCCATCCGGCTCCCGGCAGACTCCTTCCTGCTTCTGCATGTCTCTGTGCACGCCGCAGGCCAGCCCGGCTTGGTAGGGAACTTGGACCGATAGACGCATCGCTGTGTCTGGAGGCAGAAGAACTGAGTGTGAATCCCGGTCTGAACTAGTACCTGGCTCTCCTCCGGTAAATCATTTCATTTCTCTGGGCCATACATCAGTCTTTGGCAAACTGTTGGGCTTGGAATACCAACAACAACAACAACAGCAGCAGCAGCAGTAACAACAACAACAACAAGAGCAAAAACAACAGTAATGACAGCAACAGCAGCGTTTGCAAAGTGCTTGACATACATTGTCTCATTTGATCCTCACAATAACCCTGTGAACTAAGCGCTATCATTTTCCCTATTTTGCAGATGGGGAAACTGAGGCAGAGGTTAAATGACTTGTCCAGGGTCCCACAGCTAAGTATCTGAGGCTGGATCCACTGTACAACCTAGCTGTCTCAGATGATGCCTCAGTGAGCTGTAAGGCCCCTTCTGCCTCAGAATCCCCATATTCTGTAACTTTAAATATCACTTCCCTTTCTCTGGACCTGTTTCCTCATCTGTAAGAAGAGCTGATATGACCGCATAATCTCTGCTCCTTTCTAGCTCTATTCTTTAGAGTTACTTCTCGAATTCTATTCTTTAATTCTCTCCAATGTCCCCCTTTCTCCTCTCTTCTCTCAGAATGCTATTTCACCTAGCACTGGATTTCCATGGAACTATTCCTTGAAAGGCAGTATGACCTGCTGAGGCATTGGCACATAGTGGGTCCTGACCCTCAAAACTTTCTCCACTCCCTGCCTACCTTCCCTTCTCGATGATGCCCCCACTCAGGGAGTGAATTACTCATTCCTTACAGACTCCCAAAAATATATTGACCTCTGTCTTTTTTTAAAAATTCGTTTAAGCAAAATCAATGAGAAGGTGATTGTTTTGGCCTCATTCCAGCTTTGGAGAGTCTAAGAGAATCCTGGCTTGTCAGAAATAAATAGGCACCTTTGAGAAGAGACTAGTGACCTGGAGAAGCAGTCAGAGCACTGGACGGGGGCCAGTCCTGGTCTGAGCTCCACTACTGGCTCCGCTCTGGGACTCTGACAAATCTGTTTCCCTCTCTGGTCTGTTTCTTCATCAGTAAAAGGGATTAAAAAAGCTGATCCCTTCTGCTGCAACTTCTTTTTCCTAAGGCCCCTCCCAGTTCTGACATCCCCTGTTCTAAGGCCCCTCCCAGCTCTGACATCCCCTGTTCTAAGGCCCCTCCCAGCTCTGACATCCCCTGTTCTAAGGCCCTTCCATCTCTGACATTCTCTGTTCTAAGGCCCCTCCTAACTCTAATATTCTATTGGTTCAATATTCAAGGTAGTGCTAATATTATCTGGGTCTGATGTTATGCTCACTAAGTTTCTTTAAAATAATTATGGATCTGGTCACAATAAATTTCCATTTAAAATCTCTCTGTCTTAAAATGATAGTTCAGCCTCTTACCTGGCAATCAAGGCTCTCTAGGACCCTGAACAACCTTGTTAGTGTCATCTTATTCCCTATCTTACCTCTATCCCAGGCCTCCCATGACCTAGCCTGGCCTCTAATCCTTCTCTTGCCTTTGGCCATATTTTTCCATGTGCCTAGAATATCCTTCTTACCCTCCCTCACCTATGAAGTTCCTACTTATCCTTTAAAGTTGAACTCAAATGCCACTCCTCCAGAAAGCCTCCTGTGCTCCCCACTATTGGTAATGACCCTCCCTAGAGCCCTCACAGAGCATCCTACTCCTTTCTAATGAAGACTCCTCTTTCCAAGTTCAAATCCAGCCTCAGACCCTAGCTATGTGACCCTGGGCAAGTCACTGAACCATCCTTGCCTCAGTTTCCTCATATGTAAAATGAGGTAGGGAAGGAAACAGCAAACCACTCTAGTGTCTTTGCCAAGAAAACCCCCAATGGGGTCACAAAGACTCAAGTACAACTGAAATGATGGAACAAGAAAAACAATAGTGACACCCATTAGAAGCGAAGCTCCTAACAGACAAGGACTGTTTTCCCATTGTACTTGTATGCCTAGTGCTTAACACAATGTATGGCACACAGCAAATGCATTCATTCACTCATTCATTCATTTACTCACCCATTCATTCATTCACTCATTCATTCATTCTCTACTAGCACCCACCACCTAATAAACACTTGTCTAATGAGCTCTTAAAATTGGATGGAAGCAAAGAGGGTAATAATAATCAAAAAGGAGGCTTTTATTTACTTAATCCATCCCTGGTCCTTGGCAAATTTGCACTGGGGTGCTGGGGAGGGGGAGGTAGAAACAGGTCTTCTTTGAATTGACTGACATGAATTATTTCGACCTAACTTACTAATTAAGACCTCATTAGCAGCCCAAATTTGTGATAGATCAGCAGTGGACTTGGCACCAGGGTTTAATTTAATGATTTCTTGCATTACTTTGTTAATCATCTTCAGTCTGATTTAATTTATGCCAATGTGACTATCCTAATTTCTAATTAAGGCATTGATGGAGGGGACACTGCCATAGCATACGAATTTCAATCAAGGATAATACTAAAGCAGATCTTGGTTCTTAAGGCCTGATGGAAAGCAATTTGGTGGGTGGTTCTGGATTGTTTTATCTCCCTGGCTGGAATGTTCCACTTTGCTAGAAGGGTGGGGTCTCACTAATCAAAGAAATCATTGAACGTTGGAGCTAGAAAACACCTCAGAGCATAGAATATCAGAGCTGGGAGAGAGCTTAGGACATGAAAAGTCAGAGCTGGGAGGGGCCTTAAATCGTGGAATGTCAGAGTTGAGAAGGATCTTAGCATATAGATTGTCAAAGCTGAAAGAGTCCATAGAATTTTAATATCAGAACTATGAGGGCCTTTAGGACAGAGGATGGCAGAGATGGAAGGGAGCTTAGAACAGGGAACGTCACAGCTGGTAGGGGCTTTGGAATAGGGAATGTCAGAGCTGGGAGGGACCTTAGAACAGAGAAAGACAGATCTGAGAGGGGCCTTAGAACAGGGAATGTCAGAGCTGGGAGGGGCCTTAGAACAGGGATGTCAGAGCTGGGAGGGGCCTCATGGACAATCTAGACCACAGATCTTTAACCTTTTGGGGGGTCATGGATACTTTTGATGGTCTGGTGAAACCTAAATACCCCTTTTTTCTGAATAATGCTTTTAAATATATATAATAAAATACATGGGATTACAAAGGAAACAAAGTGTATTCAGATATAGTTATCAAAGTATTTAAAAACTAAAGTCATGAATCCTAGGTTAAGAACCCTTCATCTAATCCAATTCTCATTTTTTAGAAGAGGAATTCATAGCTTAGAAGAAAAGGCAACTTGTCCAAGTCACTTGATAGTAAGAAGAAACATCAGGACTTGAACCCAGGGCTTCTGCTCCCAGTGAACTGCCCTTTCCAAGACACTCAATGATCCCTCAATAGTCAAAAGTCCCAGATCTATGAGTCCATGTGGATTCTCCTTTCAGCCATTCAGATCTTGACCCACTGAACCATCTCACGCTCTTTGATTCTCATCCATTCCTTTCCATGAATCCACTCTAGAGAGACAATAGCCAACACAGGTAGGGTATAATCATTTATCCCAAAATGATTTGGGCAAGAAACTTGGCCAGAAACTTGATGGAGGAGGAGCTAGGATAGACCCAATCTTTTCAGGCTGAACAGTATCAGAGGGAAGTCATCTCAACCCAATAAGCGTGTGAGCCTCTAGTAATTCTTGGGTACTGTGGTAAGCAGCTGGAGTGTATGGGCAAAAATAAGATGATCTCCGCCACTGAGCAACTTCTGCTTATGAAGAAAGTAGACAGACACATAAACAATAGAGTGAAGCCAAAGTGATTTGGGAGAAGAGAAGAGAACACTACAGAGGGGAAAGCTGTCAAGATAGGCTTCACGTAGGAGGTCACATTTGAGCTAAGCTTTGAAGGGAGAGATTCCCAAAGGGAGAGGTAAGATCCAGTCTCTGCTCTATCTTTTAGAAGGGTTAAAGAACTAGGGATCTTACCCTGCCCCTTCTACCCCCAGCCACGACCACCACCATCTATCAAAGCCTCTTCTCTTTCTCTTTCTACTATGCTGAGTCTGAGAAGGGCATTGGCTCAACCAGCTGAATTTAGAAAGTAGGAAGGGAAGTTCAATAGAATGAAGGTCTTGAATGGAATGTAAGCTCCCTGAGGGCAGGAACTATTTTTTTTTTGCTTTGGTATTCTCCACCTGAGACTCAGAGCTTGGCACTAAAGAGCTGACCAATATATGCTGGTTAAATGAATCAAAGAATGAGAGCATCTATTAATGAGTTATTTATTTCGCTGAAAATAAATATATTTAATGGAGCGAATGACATAATTGAACATGTATTTTCTTCATTCATAAATGTAAACATACATGTGGAGGAAATATACATATATAAAAATGCGGTTTGCCCCCCTCTTCATAGTCACAGATATTTTGATTGTCCCTGGCCTACAGATGTCTTCATAGTCACAGATATTTTGATTGTCCCTGGCCTACAGATGTCTACTGAATGAACATATTTCCTAGATCATGACTCTGGGATAAAACTGACATTTAAACTGTTTAACAAATGAGCAGTTGTTGGACTCTTTTCCCCCAATTTCAATACATTCCAGTATATTAATAAAATATATTTCATAAACCGGCTCAATAGAGCATGCAGTAAAAAACGCCATGATTTATTAGCAATCCATTTGCTATTAGTTGGGACAGATACTCAAACCGTCATTAAGGTTAAGATAATAATCAATCACATTAATTAGGCTCTATTTTTCATATGCAAATATAATTAAGCCTATACTTCTGGGGAACTTTCTAGCAACATTTTCAGCGCCACCCAAAAATTGTAGTGCCCTTACTGAAACTGATGAAATTACGGGTGTTTTACCTGGCAAACAAGGCAGTTAGGTGGTGCAGTGGATAGCGCATTGGTCTGGGATCAGGAAGACTCATTTTCCTGAGTTCAAATTTGACCTCAGATACATACTAGCTGTGTGACCCTGGGCAAGTGACTGAACCATCCTTGCCTCAGTTTCCTCATCTGTAAAATGAGCTGGAGAAGGAAATGTCAAACCACTCCAGTATCTCTGCCAAGAAAACCCCAAATGGGGTCACAAAGAGTCAGACATGACTAAATGACTGAACAACAACAACAAACCTTGCTAACAAGAATCACAGCATTTGGCTCTGGAGTCTAGAGGACTTGGCTTGAAATCCCACTTCTGCCACTCACTACGTGTTCTACCTTGGGCAAGTCACTAGTCCATCTTTGGTCCTCTGCTCTGCATATGTCATTTGAGGGGAGTGGTGGGGCTGGATGGTTTCAAAACCCTCTTTCAGCTCTAAATATAGCATCCTATGAACTACCTTCAGTGTCATGGTACCTAGGAAAGAAGCTTTTGCTTGGGGGTCAGGAGACTTGGATTTGGAATTGAGTTGAGATCTGGGCATCTTCCAAGGACAGCCTGGAGGGCCATTTTCTGCCTGTATGTTGGTGGTATGAGTCAAAAAGCACGGCCACTGTGCTCCATCCAAGTCTAACATTCTGTGCTTCCCTGACAGGGGCTTAGATTCCAATTAGCTGTGCAGTCAACACTAAGTCATTTCAGTTTTCCAGGCCTGTTTCTTCACCTATCTCAAGAACATAAATTTATAGCTGGGGCAGACCTTAGAGGACATCTATTCTTAATTCACTCATTTTCTAACTGAGGAAATTTAAGTTAAAATCAATAAACATTTTTTTAAGCACCCGCTATGAGTCAGGCACTGCGCTAAACAAGGGGGATATAAAAAGAAGCAAAAAGCAATCCCTACCCTCAGGCAGCATACACTCTAATGGGACAGGCAACATGCAAAGATATTTGCAAATAGCAAGCTCTGTACAGGATAAATGGGAAATAATTAGCAGAGGGAAGGTACCGGAATTGAGAGGGGTGGGGGAAGCCTTCCTGTAGAAGGCGGGATTTTATTGAAGTCAACTGCAAGTCACGTCCTCATTTCCCTGATGTCATGGTCCTCTTGAGAATGAAGGACAAACACAACAACAACAACAAAGAAAGCCAGGGACATCATTAGTTGGAGCAGAGGAGGGACAGTGCTCTGGGCATAGGACAGCCAGAGAAAATGCCCAGAGCTGAGAGATGGAGGGTCTTGTTCATGGAACAGTCAGGAGGCTGGATGTGGTGGGGAGTGAAGCATCAGAAGTCTGGGGCCCAGAGGGGTGTCAGGAACTTGTGGTGGAGTCAGGATTTGAACTCAGAGCCTCTGAATCCAAAGCTAGTGATTGTCCATTGCTACATTGCCTCTCAGCTGACCCAAATCATCCATGATGCCATGAAGCTTAAATGATAACAGATCTCAGAGCTGACTAGGGCCCCTGAGACCGTCTGATCCAGTTGGAGCATCCATAAGATGCCCTTCCATGGCATCTCCAAGCCTCTCTCTCTTTAGGATTGTTGAGAAGGCATTCATCCCTAAAATGATGTCTACATTTGCTTCTTGGAAGCTTGACTCATCGTCCCTGATTCTGCTCCCTGGGCCCAAACAGAACAAGATATTTTACAAACTGAGGCCCAGAATAGAGAAATGACTGTCCAAGGTCCCCTAGCAAGTTAGAAAGAGAAGTTAGATTAGAACCCAGGGCTTTTGATTCCCAGGTCAAAACTCATTCCTGATTGGTCCTGGGTTCCTGAGCACCTGGGCCTCCAGAGGGAAGCAGAGCACTAATTGGAAGGTGTCATAAGCTGTCCCCAGGTGCAAGAAGAGGTCCCAGTGATGGAACCTTTACTCTCACAGGTTCTGTTCTCTTTCATTGCCAAATGTTCCTCAGCTCTAGCATGCAGAGGAATATGGTTTGGAAACAGTAAGGAAAGCCCAGGAGATAAGTAACAATGTGTCTGTGGAAAGCCATGCTGGGGATGGGCCTGTACACATGAATGTTTTCATGCCCAGGGAGAAAGATGGAAGAGGGGGCTGGGTAAGCCTGAAATGAGAGTGTCTTAGTCATTCCAAATCATCTCAGTTAGTGAAAAGTGTCAAGTGGTGAAATTGGGAGAAAGTCACAGATATATCCCCTGAGCTGTACATCTTGTAATGCTCAAGATGTTAGCTGACAAAACGGTGGAACAGTGTCAGAGTTGGGAGGGGCTTAGAACAGGGGATGTCAGAGCTGGAATGAGGCTTAGAACATGGAATGTCAGAGCTGGGAGAGGCCTCAGAACAGGGGATGTGAGGGCTGGGAGGGCCTTAGAACATGGAATGTCAGAGCTGAGAGGGGCCTTAGAACAGGGAATGTCAGAGCTGAGAGAGGCTTTAGAACAGGGGATGTCAGAGCTGGGAGGGGACTTAGAGTAGGGAATGTCAGAGCTGGGAGAGGCCTTAGAACAGGGGATGTCAGAGCTGGGAGGGGACTTAGAGTAGGGAATGTCAGAGCTGGGAGAGGCCTTAGAACAGGGGATGTCAGAGCTAGGAGGGGCCTTAAAGCAGGGAACGTCAGAGCTGGGAGGGGACTTAGAACAGGGAATGTCAGAGCTGAGAGAGGCTTTAGAACAGGGGCTGCCAGAGCTAGGAGGGGCCTTAGAACAGGGGATGTCAGGGCTGAGAGAGGCCTCAGAACAGGGGATGTCAGAGCTGGGAGGGGCCTTAGAACAGGGGATGTCAGAGCTGGGAGGGGACTTAGAGTAGGGAATGTCAGAGCTGGGAGAGGCCTCAGAACAGGGGATGTCAGGGCTGAGAGAGGCCTCAGAACAGGGGATGTCAGAGCTGGGAGGAGCCTTAGAACAGGGGCTGTCAGAGTCGGGAGGGGCCTTAGAACAGGGAATGTCAGAGCTGGGAGAGGAGCCAGAGTGGACATTAGAACATCAGATATTAAGATTAGAGGGAATCTTTCTACCAGCTAAACCAAGGGCTCTTATTAGAGACAGTCAGTCCCTCAAGGGTCTCTTCCTATTCGAAATCCTACAACTTTTCAATCCAGAACTAGAAGCACCTTTGAGATGATTTATTCCAATTCACTTTTTTATAGATGAGGAAACTGAGGCCCAGGTGGTTTTTAGGGTTTGCTCAACATCGTGCAATGAGCCCCAGGCAGAGCCAGGAATAGAACTCAGGTCCTTCTGTCTTAAAGCCCCTCTTCCCACTTACTGAAAGCTCCAGATTTGGCACCTGAGGTAGGGGTGGATGGTGCCGATCAATTTCCTTCATGCCAGCACCCATCAACTCTGCCTCAGCAAAATTCCAGGTCAGGATTATAGGTTTGTCCCAGCCCCTGAATAAAGGAAGAATGGTTTTATTTTTTCCTTCACTTTGGAGATTCTTCTAAATCCTGAGAAGCGAAGTGAGGGGGAAGGGGAAGAAAAGAGGAGACCTTGGTCCCAGGTCTGTAGCTGCCTCCATCCCCATCCTGCACTGTCTGTACCTGGAGCCTGACTACTGCTGCTGCGAAGGGTTAATCAGAGATGTTTATTTATGAACTTGGCCTATTACCGTTGCATAATTTGAATACAGTGCCTATGAGGTTTTTTATTGCCAGCTATAATTTCATTTTTAAAGCCTTCTCTATGCCATACTTTAAAAATGATATCTCCAACAAGAAATAAATTCTGTTGTGCAGCTGTGCTAACTATATTTACCCATGGGAGACACTATTTTGTCCTTGACACAAACCCCCGGGACTTAACAGGGAATTGCTTGGCAGGCGAGAGTCAGTCTGCAGGGGAGGGGAGGCTGACACTAGCCTGGGATGGAGGGCTGGGGTAATGCCCAGAGAGAAGGGAGGCCCAGGGGCAGGAAGGAAGCCTAAAAGGAAGCAGCCAGGCAGCTCAGGGCACCCCTCTCATGGCTTCCAGGGTCCCCTTCTCACTCTTGTATTTTATGTTCTGTGCTCTAAAGGCCAGTCCTAATCAGACATTCCCTGTGCTAAAACTCCTCCCAGCTCAGTGGTTTATGTTCTACAGGATCTCCCAGATCAGATATTCCATGTTCTATGCTCCATTCCAGCTCTGAGGTCTCTCTCAGCTCTGATCATTTATGTTCTAGGATCCTTTCCAGCTCTGATGTTCTCTGTTCTAAGGCCCCTGTCAGTTCTGACATTCCCTGCTCTAAGTCCCCTCCCAGCTCTGACATCTCCTGTTCTAAGGCCCCTCTCAGCTCTGGCATTCCAAGTTCTAAGCCTCATTCCAGCTCTGACATCCCCTGTTCTAAGGCCTCTCCCAGCTCTGACATTCCCCGTTCTAAGGCTTTTCACAGCTCTGACATTTCAGGTTCTGTGGTAATCACGTCTTAGGAGGACCCTTGGAGCTACTTTCGGCTGTTTGCTGACTATATTCTGAGGGCCAGAGGGTGGCAGGTTCTAGCTCTGAGAACAGCAACAATGGTGGTGCTTGCTAGGTTCAGGATTAGAGGGAAAGTGGCTTTCTTCCTTCCTTGGTCCTTCCAAGCCCATCTGCCATTACAGTCTAAGGCTCCATAATCTTTGTTTACAGGCCCATTGTGGCATACTGCAGAGGGCTTCAGTTTCCTCCTCTTCTTCTGAGCTTCCTCTCCCTCCCCGTTTGCTGGACAGCAGTACAGCAGAAGTCGCCCTTCCCACCCCAGCCCCCTGGGTCTGCAAACATGAACACTATGACCCAAGAGTCACCTCATTCCTTAGGCCGTGAATGGCAGCCCCTGACTCTGACGCTCTCCCCCCATAAATATTCAAACCTTAGAAGGCGATAATTAGAGGGTATCACCCTCCTCAGCCTGCTCCCAGTTCCTGCCAGGCCCTATCACAAAGCTTCCATATTCAAAGACAGCTCACGACTTCTTCCTTTTAATTTCCAGCCTCATACAAGGCATGTGTCAGGCTCCTGGGGCATCAGACTTACCCATATCCCAGACCCCTCCCCCTCTCACCCAACACCCTGCCTACCTCCCTCCCCCCCAAAAAAACATCCAACAATTGGGGCCCAGACAAAGGAGCTGCCAAGAATAAGGAGGGTCTCTCCCTCCCTTTGGTAGAGGGTGGAGGTGGGAGAGCTGGGGAGATACTGTCAACTCAGCGACTCTCAGGGGACCTGCATCTTTTTGTCGATCATGTCGTATCTGGTGCGGTGTCAGCGCATTACGGGGCTTGATGGCACCTAATATGCCGTGACAGGGTGTAACATCCCCAAATGCAACACATGGAATGAGATCAAATGGGGCTGAGGTCCCCAGAGAGCTATGATCAAATCGGAGTTATGGAAATTTAGGAGGGAAAATGCAAACTTATCTACGCCTTCCCCCCATCCTCCATCCTTGGAATCCTATTATTCTGGGTACCAAACACGCAACTCATATTTTTTTCAACAGGCAACAGAAAGTGGGGATTATTGGGAGGATGAGACTCTCCCTGGAATTCCTGGAGCTATTCCCATTTATAATGCCCTTCATCCCCCCACCTTTCTCCTCTCAGCCGATGGATAGCCAAGGGGGACCACTCTTAGCCTTCCCGCCTCCTCCCGTCGTCCACTGGAAAGAACCCTGGTTGTGGAATCAAAGCAGGACGTGAGCAGGGTCAAGGTGGGCTTCTGACATTGGTAGAGATTTGGCAGGAGCTACTCACCAGCCTGATCTCACTCTGAGCAGCTTTGATCCCCTCCAGTCTGGACCTGATCCAGTTTACCCCTCCTTTGACAACCTGGTGCCCCACCCCTTTCCAGGGGACTCTCCAACTTAATGCTAACTTTAGGGCAGACACCTGACCAACCAGCATGCCTACTGCAAGAGCTCAGGCCTCCTGGGCTCTAGACATCTGCCAGTCCTCTGCCTCCTCAGCAGCTGGGATAGCCTTGTAACTAATCTAATTAGTCTCTCCTGAAGACAATCCATCTTTCATTCAACTACTAAAGTGCAGCTCTGACCACTACAGACTCAATCTGAATTCAGTAGCTCCCTATTACCTCCAGGATCAAATGCAAATGCCTCTATTGGACCTTAAAAGCCCTTCCCAACCAGGCCCCCTCCAACATCCCCAGTCTTCATACATGTAACCATCCCTTTCTCCACCCCCATATTCTACCAACCAGCGGTGCTGGCCTTTTTGCAGTTCCTCGAACACAATATTCATCTCCCACCTCCACACTCTTGCCTCTGCCTCTCAACTTTACTGCCTTCCATCAAGTCTTATCTCAAATCCTACCATCCCCCCCAACACACACACATACCCCTAGCTGCTAATGCAGATGTCCTGATCCCTACGTCTGGTATGGACCTAGTTATTTACATGTCTCCCAAGTATAATATATTTCTTGTACACAGGGATTGCTTTTTCCTTTCTTTGTGTCCTCATTACCTAACACAGTGCCTGGCATTATTTTTGTTGTTATTCAGTCATTTTCTTTCTTGGCAGAGATACTAGAGTGGTTTGCCATTTCCTTCTCCAACACATTTTACAGATGAGGAAACTGAGGCAAACAGGGTAAAGTGACTTGCCCAGCATCACACAGCTAGTAAGTGTCTGAGGCTGATTTGAACTCAGGAAGAAGAGTCTTCCTAATTCCAGGCACAGTGCTCTATCCACTGAGCCATCTAGTAAGCACTTAATAAATGTTTGTTGACTAACTGACTGAGCTAGAAAGACTCTTAAAGCACCAAATGTCAGAGGTAGGAGGATACCTTAAAACAGAACTGCAGATCCAGGGAACGGGTCTCAGAACAGAGAACAGGTCTCAGAACAGAGAACATCATAGTCTAAAGTAGGGCTTCTTGAGCCTTCAGCAAGTTGGTGAAGCTCATGGATCCCTTCTAAGAATAATGTTTTTTTGAATGCACAAAATAAAATACATACATTTTAAGGCAAAGCAATTACATTGAAACGAAGTTACCAAAACATAGAAGTCCATGGACCCCAGGTTAAGAACCTTATGTAAAAGGGTCCTTAGAAGCCAAAATGTTAAAGATAGGAGGGACATTTGAGCATAAAATGTCAAAACTGAGAAATTATAGAGGAAAACTTCCTCTTTATCTTTTATCCAGAGGATAAAATGAAATGGAAAGAATTCACCAATAACCTCCTGAAAGAGATCACAAAATGAAAACTCTCACGAATACTATAGACAAATTTGGAATTCCTAAATCAAAGAGAAAATACTTCAAGAGGCCAAAGGCTTCGGAGAGGCTGGTAGTGGACCACCTGTGATTTCATTGGTGCAGCAAACTTCCATTATGGAAACTCCCTCTACCAATACAAAGAAGCAGGTTTCTAAGTGTATAGCTTAGAAAGTTACCTAGAGGGACAGCTAGGTGGCGCAGCGAGTAGCGCACTGGCCCTGGAGTCAGGATGACCTGAGTTCAAATGTGACCTCAGACACTTGACACATGTACTAGCTGTGTGACCTTGGGCAAGTCACTTAACCCCAATTGCCCTGCCAAAAAGTAAAAAGAAGAAGAAGAAAAAAGAAAGTTACCTAGGGCATTGAGAGATCAGTGACTGTCCCAGGGTTACACCGCCAGGATGTGCCTAACTCTCAGGCAAGGTCTCTAACCACTAGACACACTGTCTCTCCAGGAGGGACCTTAGAACACAGAATATCAGACCTGGGAGGTACCTTAGAACAGCAGCTCTGAAAAGGGTGATGGAGCCCCAAACCCAAGCCCCAGACTGGGGGCAGGCCAGTGAGGAGAGGGAGAGTGAGGAAGAGATATTTTCAGGGGATGAATTCCGCTGTTGTCAGCAGCCCAGGGAGACTGCATGGGCAGAAGGAAAGGCTGGAGAGAGAAAATAAACAGCGCGGAGGAGGCAAGCGGAGCAAGCTAATTTCGAAAGGCAGGGTGCCGCAGGGCTGAGGCTGCGTGGGCCGAGGTACTGCCAGGGAAAGGAAGCTGGAGGAACACCAGCAGATTAATCATCGCCAGCTCCCGGACCGATGGCTTTCCCAGGGAGGTATATAGCCCCAGGCATCTCTGAAGTCCCTGGGGAGGCTATTAACTTTCCCACATGGGGGTTCAGGGCAACAAGGGGAGCTAGTGTCTCCGATAGAAACTTGGGGGCCATTACAACATTATTTGGTGTGCACATAGAATTGCTATCCTTTGAGCCTCTGTATGCATAATTGGCCCTACCCATTGGCAGATTGGGAAGAAACCTCTGGATTGGATTTATATTGGGTGCTAAAAAGCCTTTGTCTCCAAATATCTCCTTTCACCTGACCCCCACAGTGGTGACATAGCCCTGAGAGTATCCTAGAGTGTCAGCCCTGAAAGAGATATTTAAATACAAAAGATGAAGAACTAGAAGGTCATTTAGTCCAATGTTAATCTGTGAAGACTACAGATGTTAACTTGCCTTGGATCACTTGGGTAAGTAAGGACAGAGTCAGGATTTGAACCCAGACCCTCTGATTCCAAACTCCAGTGCTCTGACCATTCCTGCCTTCTTATGATTTATTCCCCTCCATGAGCTCCACAATCCAGCTATGCTGACCTTGCTCTTCCTCCCCCACACCATTTGGTTTCCCAATAGTGGCTATTCCCTTGCTTGGAAGGCTTTCCTTCCCCACTTCTGGATGGCTTTCTTCACAGGGCCTTTTCTGGTCCCCTCATCTGCTATTACTTTCCCTCCAAGATTCTTTTCATCTATCTACTCTCTCTAAGTCATTTGTGTACCTAGTTATTGACCTTGTCACTGACTGTAAGCTCACTGAAGGCAAGGACTCTACTTTTGCCTTTCTTTGTATTCCCAGCATTCAGAACAGTGGCTAGTATGTAATAACTGCTTAATAAGTGTTTGTTGACTAACTACCTCTTTCCACTGAACCACACTGGGTCCTCATTTGCTGGCTAGTGACAAGAACATGTGGTTAAGCTCCTTGTATGGATAGCATCCTCCATCTGGGATCCTCTAACACTGAGTGGCTGTCCTTGGCTTGGGGGTCATTTGGTAAATCCTCAGTTTGACATGTAAAGGCTCTCCAGAATCACTCGCACCTTCTCTAGCAAGACTTTACTTCTATTTCCCATCATGATTGTTCTTTTTCTGTCTGGCTAGGATGTTCTCTATTGTAGTCCTACTCATCCTTCAAAGCTGACCTCAAGTATCATCTCCTCCAGGAAGTCTTCCCAGATTTCCTGCCCACACCCCTGTAATTAGATGTGATCTCTCTTTCCCTGACCCCACTGAGCCTTTACCTAGGACTTTAATTCTGGCAGCTGTCATAGCTGGCTTTGTACCCTTCTGTATAGCCAAACTGTATAAACAGTTGCCACTTCCTCTTCTTTCTCAATTGAATCTCTAACACACTCCCTGAAGAACCTGGTACAAACTTTCTCCTCTCAACTCAAGCCCTCAACCTCACCTCCAGCCCTGTTTCTCATAGCAAACGACCCCACCTCCTCCTCAACTGAGAAAATTATAGCCAGCTGTCATGTGGTTCTTCATGTTCTGTATTCTATACCTTAAACCCGGTCTACATCTTCACCATCATCTCTTCTTTGTTTCCAAAGATGAAGTGGCTCTTTCCAATCCCTGACTTCTTTATTTGTGTCCTCAATTCTATCATCTCCAGTCTCTTCCAGAGGCTTGCCTGGGCAATCATTCCTTCTCATCTCCCAATCTTCATTCTCTAGCTATTGGTTCCGTCTCCGCTGCCTGAAAAATGTTTGAGGTCTCCCCCATCATTTAAAAAGAAACTATGCTCAACCATGTCATCTGCTCAGAATTTTGTTTTATACGCATTAACTGTTTATTTCCAAACTTGGCAACTAGGTGGTACAATGGGTAGAATTCTGCTCTAGGAGTCAGAAAGACCTTAGTTCAATCTGGTCTCAGATACTTACTAGCTGTGTGACCCTGGACAAATCACTTCACCCTGTTCGCCTCAGTTTCCTCATCTGTCAAATGAACTGGAGGAAGAAATGGCAAACCACTCCAGGGTCTCTACCAAGATAACCCCAAATGGGGTCATGAAGAGTCAGACACAACTGAACGACAGTTTGTAAATTGCTTACCATGTAATAAATAGTGCTTAATAAATGCTTGTTTCCTTTCTTCCTTTCTTTATACCTCACAGTCCCTTACTCTGCTTAACCAGTTCCTTCCAGAACCTCCATTTTATGGAAATTACCCAGGTCAGCCATGTCTTTGTTCCTCCCCAGACTCTATTGCTTACTTTTTGCACTTTCTCTACAATGCACCCATGTGGATACCTTACCTTCCTCCTTATACTCCCCCTTTTCAGCTTCCTTTTATATGTTGTCTTTCTCCATTAAAATATAAGTTCCTTGAGGGTGGGGATTGTCTTTCTATTTGTATTTGTATTCCCACTGCCCAGAACCATTCCTGAGCACATTATGAGTGTGTGCTGTTATTTATCCTTCCTTCTAGAAGAGGACCAGTGACATCATGGGGCAATATATTGACTTTGAGTGAATTGGATTTAAGTGAGACAAAGGTGTACAAAGTTTTATCCTCCTTCTCTCTTCCAGAGTCATCAAAATCCAGTGGCAAGACAAAACCCTCCTCTCAATGGCAATGGCTGGGCTTCAGTAGATGATCTTGGCACCTTTTGATGTCTGACCAAGCTCTAAGCACTCCAGAGTGCCTTCTTCAGCCACCTTCATGGCCATTGGAAAAAACTGTTCTCAACTACCCATTCCTCTGGGAGAAGGTTTTACCAGCTAGGAGAAGACATTCCCCTAACTCTCCACTAGGTTTGAGGCCTGTCAGTTAACCTCGACCTGGTTTAGCCCATCTACTGAGATGGTATTGCCGGGGTAGTGGCACATGCTACAGCTTCTTGGAGCCACAGGCGAGAGTGGAGTGTCATGTGGCAATCAAAGGTGGACGAGCATCCCTGAAAAGGGCTCAGCAGCCCTCACACCCGAGGTGCTATCCCCCTCCACCCTGAACACCCCATATACCCCTTGGAAGAGTATAATAACTATTTGGTGAGTGATTTGCTAAGGATTTCTTAAGGGACAAGTCAGATGACCTTTTCTGAGTCATCATCCTTCCTATTGTCCTGTAGCTTTTGACACTGGTGACCATCAGTCAGTCAGATGAGAAAACAAGCATTTATTAAGCATTTACTATGAACCAGGAATTATGCTAAGTCCAACAGATACAAAAAAAGACCTAAAAAATCATCCCTGCCTTCAAGGAGTTCCCATTCTAATGAATAGTAAATAACTAGATACGTACACGATATATATCGATTAGATGGAAGGCAGTCTCAGAGGAAAGATCCTAGCAGCAGACGGGAACATGAAAGGCCTCATGCAGGAGGCACCTTTTGAGTGAGCTGAATCGAATCAAGTCAACTAGAATTTATTAGGTACCTGCTGTGTGCCAGGCACTGTATTAAATACCAGTGGATGAAAAGAAAGGCAAAAATAATACCTGCTCTTAAATAGCTCACAGTCTAATGAGTCCTGAAAGAAGCTTCAAAAGCTATCAAGTAGAGGTGATGGAGGTGGAGTATTCTAGGCAACGGGGCACAGCCAGTGCAAAGTCACAGAGGTGGGAGATGGAGTGTCATGTCCAAGGAATGGGACATAAGCCATCACCTCTAGCTTTCCTCCATTGACTTCTGTGACACTGCTCTCCCATGAGTCATTTACCTTACTGATTTCTGGTTCTCAGCATCCTTTCCTGGATCATCATTCATGACTCCCACTTCTCAAATATGGATGTCCCCAAAAGCTCTATTCTGAATTCTCTCCTAATCTCTCTGTACATGTTTTCACTTGGAGATGTCATTGCAATGTTAATACAATTTGAAGATCTTCCTCACCCCTTACTAGGCCTATGTGACCTGCTTTGAACCTGAGTCACATAAGCCTGGGTCACAATGGTTGTGATGCTTTGTGGTCCTGAAGAAGGGTATATATACTCTAAGGTTAGTATTTTGCTTTGGGGCTCACTCACTGAAAGAGTGTTAGTGTGACTTAGCCAGATGAGACTCTGGGCAGCCATTAAGGAGGGCCCCGCCCCCAAGCTTTGAAAAACCCAGATGTTCATGCTTCTCTCTCTGGTAACTATGTGTGTATTGCTTTTGGTGAGACAGTTGGAAGCCCTGTCAGTTGGTCTTTGCTGTTTGTATTTTCTCTGAAGTTCCAGGTACTGACTTTTCCCCTGAACTAAGTGAATGATATATACATATATGTATATATATATGTATATATATATATATATATATGTATAGATATATATGTGTGTGTGTGTGTGTGTGTGTGTGTGTGTTATATATATTGATTAAAGTAAGATTGCTGACCCCTTTAAAGTTGCTTTCCTTTAGAAAAGCAGATCCAAGAACTTGTGTGCTGGTGTTATTGGCCTTATACCCCCACAGCAGCTGCATCTGCTCCATGGGGCTGATTTATCCCCCCTCTACCAATCCCACTTCTAGGACACATTTCCTGGTCCCTCCAGATGCTAGTGCCTTCCCCTCTCAGGTTATTTTCCATCTACTAGGTATATATCTTACGTGTACTTAGTTCCTGTGTTGTCTTCTCCATTTGCAGGTGAGCTCCTTGAGGACAAGGGGTGTTTTTGTCTTTCTTTTTTCTGTCCAATGCTTAACACGGATTCTGGCACATTTGACTGACTCCCAAATCTATGTACCCACATTCATCTCTCACTTGGATTCTGGTTCCCATTTCTAAGTTTCCATATGAACAGTCCATTTGGCACTTCAAACCAAAGAAGTTGGTAATAGCAGTTTGAGAAGTGACTTGCAACCTGGGATTTCGAATTCAAAGGGGTACACGTTCCTTTCTCAGAGCCAAAAGTAGAATGCCTGGCCCTCTGAACTACACATCCTAGGTTGCCAGTCAGTTCCCAAACCCTTATTACAAATAAATGAATGAATGAATGAATGAATGAATGGTGACTAGATGCAATGAATGCATGAATGAAAGATGGCTAGGCTGAATGAATGTATGAGCAAAGAATTATTAGACTGAATGAATGAATGATCATTAGCCTGAATGAATGTATATACACATAATGACTAGGAAGAATTAATTAATTAATTGACTGATTGGTTTCTAAGTTGAACATCTTCAAAAATGAACCTGAGAGAGAGCCAGGGTAAAGAGAGAACCCAAAGTCCAAACTTAGGAGGCCTGCCCTCAACCACCACCACCCCATCCCTTTCCCTGTCTGGGTCCCAGTGCCAGGAATAGACTATCCAAGATGGGCCAGATGGTGCCTCTGATTTCATTTAGACTTGATCAGCTAAAAGAGCCTCAAGGATTAACAACTGTAATTTGTACTTGTGCCCATGTGTGGCAGTGCATGCACAGCATGGGACTGTGTGAATCAGTGGCTGTGCATGTGCACATACTTAATTAGATATTTTTCCCGGGTCCTGGTTGTCTTGTGGATTGGACCATCCCTTGCTTGCAAAAGTCACCAAGCAGAGGGAGCCTGGAAAGGGCACTGAACTTGGAGCATGATGTTGGACAAGTTACTTCCTGTCTCCAGGCCTGTCTCCTCATCTGTAAGATAAGAGATCCCTTCTGGGTAGAATGAATACAGATGCAAGGGTATGTGGGTGGGATTGGACCAGGGCTGGGCTTAAGGTTGATGACTTATTAAATATGCACCAAAGAAATCATGAAAGGCTACAAATCAGGGCTTGATTTATTGTTTTGTTGATTACTTAAAATTAAGAAAGTGAAGGAGAAAAATGTTAATAATAGAGATTAAATTTTAAAATTTGCCTCACTTCTTTGGAGAGCCAGTTGTTAAACATTTATCAACACACCCCTGAGTTATGCCCAGCTTGGCATCTGCAAGTGTCCATTTCTGTGTCCTGAAGTACCACGGCCCCTGCAGCTCATACCTGAGACAACACACACACACACACACACACACACACACACACACACACACACACAACCCCCTACCACTTCAGACAGCTTTTAGTTGTCTGACAACTAGTAATTTTGTGCTTGAGACAAGTCAAAGGATGGCCCTCTGATGGGGTGCCCTCTGATGGGGTGCTGAGAGACAACAGTCTCTGGGTCCCTGTTATGAAGCTATTGGAGAAGGGGGAGAAGAGGAAGGTTGCCATGGAGTGGAGAGGGACTGAGCAAGGACAAGCATCTCATTCTGTTAGAGAGAAAAACGTGAGCAGTAGACTGCCCTACAGATTCAGCACCTGGGACAACTCCCAGTTTGCCTAATCCTAGTTTGAACTCTACCTGCCACCAATCAAGCCCCATTTCCACATCTTCCCTGCGGCCATTTGATGGAATGGAAAAGGTCTTGGGCAGAGATACAGAGGAACTGGATTCTAGCCCAAGCTTTATTATCAATGCATTAGGTAGCCTTGAGCAGGTCCCTTTCTCTCCATAAGCCTCAGTTTTCTCTGTAATTTTAGGGTCTTTGACTAGACCATCTCTGAGATTCCTTCAAGTTCTGACATTCTACAACTTGCCCAAGGTCACAGAGTGAATTCACAGAAGAAATGAGACTAGACATCAGTGCTCCAGTCAAACCTCTCTGCACCTCCTATCTGTATCCATAGAACCAAAAATGGGCACACATACAGTTGGGCACTCAGTCAATGAACATTTATCCAGCACTTACTGCATGCCAGGCACTTATCAGATCTAGAAGAAACTTTAGAAATCACCTAGTTTGCTTTACAGTTTGAGAAGCTGAGATCCAGAGAAAGGAAGGGACTTTGTCCAAGATTATTCAGCAAGTAAGCAGCAGAGATAATATTTGAACCCAGCTGCAAATCAGTGGATCCACAAGCATTTATGGATGGCCTACTATGTGCCAGGCACTGTACTAAGCAAGGAGAATACAATACAATCTCTGCCTTCAAGTGGCTTGTTTTCTATTGGGAAGTTTAGACCCTGCTGTACACAAAGACACACTAGTGAGTACACACCTGAGTACACACCCATCCTTGTGCACAAACACACTCAAAGGTATTCTGTCTCTCACTGCATTAGCTCTGACTGCAAATGCAATTTCTCCCCCCTCCCTCCTGCCCTTCACAGGTTAACCTGGATCAATCCTCATCGATTGTTGTACTGCAGAGGAAGAGGAAAGGAGGGGCTGCTGGAGGTGTGCCTAGCTGGGGGGAGGGAGCCAGAGTCAGGCTGTAGGGATTCTTTACCTTTTTGCATGTCATGGACTTCTCTGGAAAACTGCTAAAGCCTGTGGACCCCTTCTTGGAATAATATCTGTTGCCTAATTAAAGAAAATGCTCTAAATTTTGATCAGATATTAGTGAAGAGAAAGGTGTGTTTTTCCCATCCAAGCACAGGGACCCCCTGAAATCTCTTGATGGCTAACTCAGGGATGTGCGAACCTCATTTTGAGAATGCCTGGACTGCAAGCTGCCTGTCTGCTTGAGTTTGAGACGAGTTGGCACACCAAGACCAAAACGTGGTTCTTTCCAGAAGCTGTTGAGTTCTCTGACCCTTCCCTTTTCCAAAGGCTAAACATCTGGACTTTGCTCGCTCCCAAGGCTACTCCTCTTCCTTTTATCTCTCATCCTATAATCACTAGGTCTTTCTCACACCTCCATCTCTCTCCTTCCTAGAACTATGTTTCCTTCTACAAAGTTGGATTTTTGTTCTTCCCAAGTCTGGTCTCCTCTTAATCCCCAAACTTTGTGGCTCCTTTGTCCCAGAGCTAGATCTTCCTCCTTTTACTATATTGAGCCTCTCTCTCTCCACAAATAGGACTTTTTTTCTCAAGT